>NC_081413.1:463950037-464197537 GCF_030272615.1 Cryptomeria japonica | reverse complement strand
GACCTAAACCTACATAGACACATTCAAACACCTAACTATCACTTTCATTTTTTTATCTAAACCTACTTCCTAGCCTAATAGATGCATAATAAATGGTAAATGACTAAGAAAGTTTGAGGTACATACTAGTTCGCCCATGTCTGTAGGTCGCTTGAACCATCGGACTCGATCAAATCGATGTAATTTGACTGCCATGATCTCTTGACCGCTGACTGCTCTGCTAAGCTCTCTAAGTGCTCTACTCTTTGATCTCTCAAGTGTTGTGGATGCAAATGAGTATTTTTCTCCCCCTTGGCCTCTATATATAAGCTATGGAACCCTAATTAGCCGTGCTTGCCTCCCATCATCATTTTCCTGCCCATTGACCCTTTTGAGTCTAGTTTTCACCCGCTTCACCCCGTCGCCTTATCCTCATTCTTTGTATCCTTTTTCTTTCTTTTCAAGAAATTATCTGCAATTTTTTGAAATTTATCATCCAATCTCTTGAGGGGGCATATTGCTCTCATATATGGGCCAAGCTTTGTATCTGTTTATCTTATCTTCTTTGAGCTAATGCGATAGGCTGCATTGTCTCAAAGAGGGGCAAAATGTAGACACTTAAAATTGTCCTAGCCTAATTAAATATATATTTTATTTATTTATTATTTTATCATAAGCCTTTTATTAATTAAATATATTTTTATTTGTTTAATTAATCCATTTATCCTTTTCTAGCCTTTCCCTATTTAAATAAATATTTTTATTTATTTAAATTATCCTTTCCCTAAATTAAATAAATATTTTATTTATTTAATTGGTCCCCCTTCTTCTATTAATTAAATAGATCTTTATTTATTTAGTTAATTCATTAGCATTTTCCTTTCATGACACTTGTCATTTATCTCTTGATTTTATCCTAATTACCCCGTTCATATTTTATTATTTCCTTTACCTACCTTGTAATCATAGCCGACCATTTATCCTTTCACCTCTTGATCTTATCCCTCCATTTTTTAAGGTGTTTTCTATATAAGAGGATCCTTTCATCCTTTCACAACCCTAATACTTTTATGCAATCAAGCAATCAAGCAATCAAGTGACTTCACAACCACAATTCGTTCTTTGTTGACCTCTTGTGCACAATACAAAATCTGAAAGCAACTATATCAAAAAGATCGATGGAGATAGGAAACAATGGAGATAAAACCCTACTAAGCATGTGAATGGTATAATATTTCTATTTTGTTGATGTTTTGCATGTTTTAGGTTCTTCATTGGTGTATGGTGGATTCTTAATTGTTGAACTAGGGTTTTCTATGGTGGGGTCTTTTAAGGTTTTACAATAGTTTTAATCATTCTATTTTTATTGTATACAAATATTATCATTCATTGTTAGTTTAATTATGACATTGGTGTTGATTACTTTTCCTCACTAATAGATACTAGATGTCGTATTTGGGACCAAGCCATAGTTGCACAATTTATAGGAGTCCTAGATCCCGAAAGAGGTGATGGATATTTGTTGTTTGGTCAAATTTTATAAATTCTCATGATCATAAATACATTTACTTTAATTTTTGTTTACTATTAAAAGTTAAAGGTATTGATTTGTAGCTCGAGTCTATCTATGCTACTGTTGGAGGCAGCTGAATTTAACATTTATTGAATACAAATTTTCCACTTTCAAATTTTCTTTTAAGACTTTTCTACCTAGAGGTAAATGCTAAGTTACTAGATTATGTTGGGCACATTGATTCCAAAGGTTTCCATATTAACTTTGTTGTCATAGAAAAAAATATTCAAGATAATAGAGGTCTTTCAAGATTTGCATACTCTGACTCATAATGTATTATCCTTAACTACTCAAGTTCAAAGAATTAAAATTTTTGTTGTAGACCTGGTTATAGATCTTGGTGTTCTCATTCTTGAGAAACTTGTAAATAGTGATTCTTATTAAATTTATTTTTTGTAGAAGTTACTCCATAACCAAAATTTCAACTAATATTCCAAGCACCATAAACAAGCCAAACATTGATTATAATTTTGAAGAAGCCTCTACTTCCTATCTAGAAGTCCCTCTCAAAAGACAACTATCTTTTGTTAAATCCATAAATCCTTATCCCTCTAGCTCTTCCATGGAAAAACTCTCTAACTTAAGTAGTAACCTAGATGTTATGGATGCCTTGGTAAGGTACGTTAGCCTTAAGCTTTCTCTGACTCTTAAAGAGAAAGAATAACCTAAGCAAGATAAAAAAACGAAAAGGAATTAGATAAGTAAGATGCTAGAAAAGGCGGAAATGATTAGAGAATCTCTTTCAAGAACACAAGGAGAGAAAAAGAAAAAAATCTAGATAAATATTGAGGGGGAAAAAGAAGAGCTTACTAGTTATGAACCAGGGTTATGGCCAACCCTCGATTCTTTTACAATTCTTAATGAAGACTCCAAAATTTGGGGAAGATACAAGTATAGATTACACACAAAAATTGGTCAGAAATAGAAAAATTATGAGGATCAATGAAATTGGCTTGCTCAATGGAATATTTTAGCTCGGGAAAATATTGATGATTTAGCTATTGATGTTTCTAGAAGTTTGCATTTTTAAAAAATTAACAATGTTAAGATAGATGTTGTACATAAGCATGTTATTAACAATCATATAAAAATTTCTTCATTAACTCATGTTGTTAGAGTTACACAGAGTGCTATCAGTATTGCACAAAATAGCTAATAGAGAACTAACGCTTGTATATAGGCAAATCATAATAACTATATTCTCAATCATTGCAAAGAATGGAAAAAAAAAAAATGAAAAAATAAAGCATTAATTGACATAGTTTCTAGAAAACTTGACAAGATAAATTCTTATGCCAAAGAGATTAGGATAACCTAAGCTAAACATGATAGTTATAAGGAAGAGGATAATAAAAGGGCTAAAAGTCTAGCACAACTTCTTAGAAAAATTATCATATAAATAATAGAAAGGAATTTTTGATAACGATGAGGCTAAGATAGCTTCTAGTTCCTACAAAACCAACACAAAAGAACACACTAGTGTTGTAGTTGAAAATGATTTGCTACAATAAATTAAAATTACTAAGGAGATCAACGAACATGTGTTTGCTGAATAAGATAAAGATTCTGAAACGGAAATTTCTAAAGAAGAAAAATCGAGTCCAAAACCAAAAGTAGATCCAATCATAGAAATCCCATTAGAAGAAGAAGAAGAGAAACAATTTGCTATAATTGATGATGGTTTTGATGAAAGTGTGAGAGAAAATAGTCTGCTCAACCCTCTAACCCACAATATTCATTCAAAACAACAATGACTCAATGCTACAAATGTTTATATTCTAAATAGGGATGAGTTAATTGATGTAATTAAAGTATGGTGTGCTTCATTAGAAAATTTCTTTGATACCACAACCTCCTGGACATAATCATAAAATGTGGCATATGTGATTGGATTATTCTCAAGAAAATTAAAAGATTGGTGGGAAAGTTTACTAGACCAAGGCAATCCTACTAAAATGGAAGAAGAAACCGAGGATGCTACTAATAAATATTGGATCTTGGAAAAGAAGATATAATGACCACTAGTTTTGCATCTTTGAAATTAATGTTTGATGAATTTTGTCTAGCTACTAAAAATAAAGTTAGGAAACTCGTTATAATTTTGTACAGTTTGAAGTTAATAAATATTAGATTCTCACATAGATATAATTTTGTTTTTGAAAAACATTTGTTCCAAGTATGGTTGTAGAATAATGAATCAACTAAAGGACATTATTTAAATTTTTTGTCTTATCAATTGGAAAGTTGGGCAAAAGAAAGGTTTTCAAGTCTACAATTGCAAATTTATCAAACTCAAATATTTTGTAGCAACAAAGTTATAAAAGAATTGCTTTCTCAAAGCAATCAACCAACATGAGAATGAGTTCAATTCTACTTCCAATCTTAGAGAATTTTGCAGTAATCCTCTTAACAAGGATATCAAGGAATTTTCTTTGGTTAAAGAATTAAAAAAAAAATGTTCCTAAAAAGAATCCAAAATAAAATCATATTTTTCTCTATATTCTCATTTCATAAGCAAAATGAAGTCTTTTCCTTGCCGTTAGAGAAATTTTAGGAAGTATAAAGTCTATCCCATTAAAAGAAAATATTATAAACCTCCACCATATATGTTAAAGAAGAAATCTGCATCTAGAAAGACTTCTAGGAAAATTAGATGTTTTATTTGTAATGGAACTCATTATGCTACCAAATGTAAAAGGAAAATAAGTGTAGTAGAAAAAGTATATGCAATGTTTCAACAAAAAAATGAAGCTTGGGAAGTGATTTTCGGATTTCAAGGATTTATTGAAGAAAAATATTATTATGAACTTCTTCCAACAAGATTATAAGTATAGAATATGGTAAGAAAAACCATCAATATGCTTATTATTATGAAACCTTACCATCAAGTGAAATCCAAAGAAGAAGAAGAAAACAATATTATTATGAAAAAAGTTCCTCTCAGGATGAAAACCAAGACTATGTGCTAAATTTGGTAAGGGAAGAACTGTTCAAGAGACTAAAAAGAAGTAATGATGCAAAAAAGAGTAGAGATTCCTGTTGGGATATTATTAGTGTTGGGATATTATCTAGAGAAAGAAGGATACAATTAAAGAAGTTGAAAGACCGCACAAAGAAATAGAACAAATTTATGAAGAACTGACAACATATGGCAAGAAAAAGGTTGGTTATAAAATTCCCCCATGGCTGCAGAAGCACCAAAGTCAAATATCATCTAGTTATTTTGAAGATATGATTATGATAGAGATAAAATCCCAGATTTAGATTTATATTTTGAACAAAGACAAAAAAAACTATAAAAAATTTTAAAAAATGATAAAATTGCTCTTTTCAAGAAATTGAATATAATTAGAAACAATGTTGAAGAATTGATTAGATTGGTCAAAGAGTAGAAAAAACAAATAAAAACTCTGAATCAATCAATGGGAGAAATCAAAGATGTTTTATTTCAAGCCACCAAGGATGATAAAAGTCATACAGAACCTAAATAGAAAGAAAAAGAAAATTCACCTGTTATCACGATGTTGGCTAATTGTAGTGCAATTATTAGAGTTTCTTTATGTTTTGTTGGTTATAAACTAATTGAATTTAATGCATTTATTATTGATGATCAAGGCAAGATATGTTGCCATGACTAAGGTAATTCTAAAAACATTTTGGAAGCCAAAGCCAGAAATTTCAAATGGACACTCTCTATCATTGCAGAAAAGGTAAAATGTCCATATTAAAATACAAGGTAGAAAATTTAGTATATATTTTGAATAATTTAATGATATGGATAGTGACATTCTGCTAGGATATTTATTTAGGTCAAATATGAAATAAAGATGAAGAGATTAAGATTCCAATCTTAAAAGTAGTTACATATAGATTGGATGGATTGGATGGATTAGAAAATAATTTTATAATTGAATAGACAAAGAGGTTTTAGAAGAAAGAAACACATGAAAGGAATTAGTAGAAATCAAAGAAAGATTTGAAAAAAAGATTGTTTTAGTTTGAATCCTCTAGAATTTTGTTTAGCAAAACAAAAAGATTGTGAATTCAAAATAAGATTGGAATGTATGTCTAATATTCCCAACGAAATTGCATATTTACTTAGTCCCAAAGAAGTTAAAGAAATGGATGAGCATTTGAATGAATTAGAAGGTAATTTTATAACGAAAAGTAAAAGTCCATTTGCATGTTTTGCATTTCTGGTAAATAAGAGGGAAAAAAGAGAAAGAGGTGAAAAAGGATTTTGTATAAATTAAAAACTTCTTAATGGTATTATTTTCCATTCAATTATCCCATATCATTTAGTTCAGATATGATCAAGAGAGCAACAAATAAATGGTTTTTTTAAAATTTGCCTGTAAATCAGGATTCTAGTAGATAAAGGTAAAAGAGGAAGATAAGTATAAAACAACATTCTGAGTACAAAAGGCTTATTTGAATGAAATGTTATGCAATTCGGTCTACAAACTGCACTTGCAAATTTTTAGAGAAGAATGATCAAGCTCTCAAATATTTGAGAGATTTTTGTGCTATTTATATTGATAATATAATCATTTTCTTCTAAAATGTCATTGATCATATTGAATATCTAAAAAAAAAAAATTCAGCAATAAAGAAAAATGGGATTTGTCTATCAACTAAGAAAATGATGATATGACAATTTTTTTTTTTTTTAGATTGGATTACACTTGGACAAAGGTAAAATAAAATTACAACCTAATGTTGGAAAAACAATCTAGTAATTTTTTTCAAATATACTAACAAATGTATTTAAGATATTTGTTTTAGTTTATAAAGAAATATTCTTGAAATTAAAATTTAGATACCAAAAAATAAAATAAAATAAAATATCCTTGAAATTAGATAACACATTTAAGGTAACTATCTTTATGACCACTTTTGATCACCAAGATTTCTAAAAGACAATAAAAAACATACAATAATCCTTACAAAAAATTATAATTAAAATGGTCAAAGTTTTTGTTTAAGTATTATAATATACTATAAAGTGTGTCAAATATTAATGTATAATATTGATAATTATAATAGAAGCCTTCATTCATAAGGTTGGGGCTTGGACTCCTTGAATAAACAAAAAGAGATAAAATTGACACTTCCTAAAGAAGGACGGGTTAAATTTTTTTTTTTATAGTATGGCAAAAGACAACTAAAGTGCTTTAGGAGTTATACAGTCCATATTGAGCATGGGAAGACAACGATATCTAGTTCAAAAAACTAGAATACAGAACAAATAGTAAAATTAAAGCCTAAGTTCTTTTCCTCAATTTAGAATTAAGCAAGTCAATTTATTTAAAATGTATCCATATCAAAGGTGATTCACATGTACCATTATCAATGCAGTGAGGAATAAATGCACCCCAAATTGGAAGCTTAGTAACATGTTTAAAAATTCATCATTAATCTTGGATGATTTTGAAGATTACTCAATTAAACACACATCTAATGAAGAAAAGTGTGAGGTAAAACTTCTATCAAATCAGACAATTTAATTCAAATGGGATTATATTATTAAGACACATGCAAAAAATTGGAAGGGATTGAAGGAGATATTAAATCTCACATAATCTCCAAAACTAGGAAAGGTTCCAATATCACAATGAAAAGAACCTCAATATGATACCTTGCATGATTATTATTTCTCTATTGATAGGTCACACAAGCTCAATAGTCATAAATATATGGGAAGATAATTATGACTGTTTGGAGCAATAAACAATGAACACAAAATTCAAAACTTCTACAAATGAATCAAGCACAATGCAATAGCCTGTTGATATTCAGTAAGGATATTGAGAAGGTTGTTGAAGATTATTGATATAACTGAAGAAGGATGATAACTATCTTTATAACATTATTTTGTCATTGATGTCAAGGGATTGATTATCTGATTCAGTATGATGTTGCCATATCTTGAGAAGATTGATTAAAAGAGAATTAAGATGTCGGTAAAAGACACAGAATGAATGTGATGAATAAGAGGAGAAATAAGTTATTCAATGGGCAACTATTACTGAGTTAGACAATGATGAGATTATGATGTTTAGATTGTTTTGATATTCTACATATGTTGATTTATTGTAAGGTTTATACTATACTATGTCACCGAGCAAAGAACCTAGTCGATAAATCCTAAGGAACCTAGTCGGTAAACCCTAAGGTTATCGATATCGGTTAATGAAGGCAAAATGTCTATCGAGTAAAGTTTAGTATTTACCGGGTTGCAACCGAGTTATGACAGTGCGCATGGGATGGATAAAAGCATTATTTAATGAAGGACAATGATTAGCTGGAGATGTATAAATGATTGGTATGCTGTGCATGAAGTTTGTTAAGGATCTATGGCAAAGGAAAATTGGTAGGAAGATCTACAACGCAGATTGAACCGCAATAACCTTGTGCAAGTACCAAGAAAGGACTGCAAGTCCCGAGGCAAAGTAAAATGTTTTCAGATCGAAAGGATACATTAAACCTGGTCAATTTTGAAGATCTGATGACTAAGATTGATCATGGGAAATGTGATCAAGGAGATTGAGCGGTTAGCAATTGTTTATAAATAAGGAATTGTTAATAAACAATGTATGCGGGCAAGTGTATGCACAAGGATGCTACATAGTGATTATCGAGCACAAAAGCTTGAAGACCTGTTTGAATAACAGAGTAGAAAGCCCAGCAGAGGGACAAGATAAGTCTTATGACTAGATTGTTTTGAGCAAATAAGAATCTGCTTTAGCATTTTAGATGTGAAGTTGTAGATAGATTTGTATTACTGTTATTTTGTAAGTAACATAAAATCTCTTAACCGAGTGGACTTAACAGTCTTATATGTAAACCCTCTAGCAAGGTAACATTCTAAATGAGTGTTTGAAATCCTTTGACAAGGTCACTTCTAACAAAGTGAAGATCCTAACAGATCTGAAGGAAATCCCTTAACCGGGTCACATCTAGCAATGTGTTTGTAATCTTTAACAGGATTTGCTTTTAACCGAGCATACTCTAGAAGAGTATATTTCTTAGTGGGTCCGAAATCCCACAGTGGTTTTTTCCCTATTTGGGTTTCCACGTTAAATCTGGTGTTATGAGTGTTATGATGATTATATGCTTATGAGTTTTCATGTTTGGTAGTTTTAGTTATAATGCTGAAGTACAAGTTGCCGGGGTTGAATCTATTATTTTTATGGAAATTTAAGTTTGTATGATTCACCCCCCCTCTCATCTTGTTAGCTATTGGCATCTGTACTTATATTAAGTATCAGAACTATCAATTAGTATCAGAGCTTTGGACTCCGGAAGAAAAAGTTTAAAGGTACTTGAGGCAAAGATCCGAAGATGTATAAAAGGGATGCACCGAAGCTGAACAAGTCAAGTTTCTCCACATGGCAGAAAAGGATGAAGCTACATTTATCAGGAATTGGAGAATATGCAACATATTATCTGGAGAATGATTACATTACACTGAGCACCAACCCTATGACCTTGGAAGAGATAAAGGCAAAGTAAGAACATATTCAAGCTATGATTGAAATAACATCAGCATTGACCGACTCAGAGTTTAATGATCTAGAAGGCTGTAATGATACAAAAGCAATGTGGACTAAGCTCATATCTGTGTATGGAGGTGATGAACATGTTCAAAGAGCAAAAGTAGATAGTCTAAGAGGACAACTTGAATCCATGAGGATGAATGAAGGTGAGAACATAACCCAATACAGTACAAGACTAAAGGAGATTGTCAATCAAATTAAAGGAGCAGGTGGAACTATTGAAGAAAAGGATATAACAAGTAAGTTGTTGAAAACCCTTCTACCAGCCTATGTTATTCGAGTCTTTGCAATCAATGAATTGAGGTCTGTACCTAACATGCCAGTTTCTTTAGATGCTACTATTGGTAAGCTACATGCATTTGAGTTAAGTAATTTTGATAACAGTTGGTCTTTGGTAGATAAAGTTGAATTTGCATTCAGTTCTTTTCATATTAGTGAATCTGATGATTACAATGATAGAATGAGTAAGTACTCTGAAGGAGATCACAGTGGAGCAAGTGAAAGATTTCATAAGAACATGGAAGAAGTGCACAAACTGTATGAGGAAATCAAGAAGCAAGAAGAGTTTGAAGCATTATTAGCCAGAAGGTTACCGAGAGGAAAAGGTAAGTATAAAGGGAAGCTACCTTTAAAATGTTTCAATTGTGATAAGATAGGACATATGGCTTCTAACTACCCTGACAAAGAATCTAGTGAAAAGAGAGAATACCGAGATAATAGGCAGAAAGACAACCAATACAGAGGACACCGAGACTTCAGAAGGAGAGATAGAAAAACATGTCTAATAGCTGATGAGGAATCCAACGATGACAAATATGATGAAACTAATACTGAGGAAGTTGTTTATGTGGCTATTAAAGATGGATATGATGAAGAAAGGTATGAAGAAAAAGCCCTAATATCTCACATAAATGATAATGATTCTTGGATCATAGATAGTGGATGCTCACATCATATGATAGGTGATAAACACAAGTTTGTTAAATTAGAAGACTATGATGGAGGCTATGTAAGATTTGGTAATGATGCACCATGTTCGGTGAAAGGTAAAGGATCTATAACACTTCTTGACAATGCTAAATGTGATGATATATACTAGGTTGAAGGATTGAAATACAATTTGTTGAGTGTAGCACAACTAAACAATATAGGATACCGAATAGAATTTCTGAAAGGAATTGTCAAAGTTCATGACAAGCATGGAAAGTTAGCTGCTACCGGGACACAAACAAAAGGTAATACATTTCATCTTGACTCAACTAGGAACAAGTGTCTTTATGCAAAGATAGATGATACCTAGTTATGGCATAAAAGGTTTTGTCATGTAAATTTTGATAATCTGATCAAAATAAGTAAGAAGCACTGAGTAAGAGGTCTACTGAGTCTTGAGAAACTAGAGAATGCTATGTGCTGAGGATGCCAGATGGGTAAGATGACAAGATCAACCTTTACAAGCAAGTCCTACACTTCTAAAGGAATTTTAGATCTAGTGCATACTGATCTTTGTGGTCCTATGAAAGTTCAAAGTTATTATGGTGACAAATATTTCATATTATTTGTGGATGATTACTCAAGGATGATGTCAGTCATGTTTTTAAAAGAAAAATCACAAGCTTTTCAAATGTTTAAATGGTACAAGGCAAGAGTTGAAAATGAATAGGAAGACAACTGAAATGTCTTAGATCTGATAGAGGAGGAGAATTCATTTATGATGAATTTAACTTATTCTGCAATAATCATGGTATAAAGAGGCAAGTATCTGCACCGAGAACACCTCAGCAAAATGGGATAGCCGAGAGAAGAAACAGATCAATTATGGATTGTGCAAGAACCCTGATGATAGAAAAGAGGGTACCTCAAACATTTTGGAGAGAAGCAATCAACACTGCAGTCTATACCCTGAACCGAGTTCAATTGAAGAAAGAAACTATGAAGACACCTTATGAGATTTGGTATGACAAGAAACCTAATGTAAGTTACTTTAAAATATTTGGAAGTAGATGCTATGTTCACAAAGATGACAGAAATGGAAAGTTTGATCAGAAAAGTGAAGAAGAAACATTTTTTGGTTATTCTTCTAAAAGTAAAGCATTTAAATGTCTGATCAAATCATCTAATAAAATAGTAGAAAGTGCAAATGTGAAAATTGATGAATTTGTAGAAAGAAATGATGAAGGAAATTCCAAAGAACCAAAAGACTATGAAGAATTTGTTTATGTTCAACCGAGAAGTCCTACTGAGAAAGCTGTTGAAGAAAATGAAGATAATGTCCAGTTACCGAGTGATGAAGAAGATCATACAGAACCTACTGAGCCTATATTAGCCAAATATGTCAAAAGACATCATACAAAAAGTCAAATTATAGGAGATAAGGATGATCCAGTGATGACAAGGAACAAACTGAGAAATAACACATGTTTGATATCTGAATTTGAGCTGAGAATAGTGAAAGAGGCATTTGACAGTGAAGATTGGGTAAATGCTATGACAGAAGAGATTGATCAAATCAAGAAGAATGACACATGGACACTGATCCCAAGACCAAAGGACAAAAATGTGATCGGTACTAAGTGGATTTTTAGAAACAAGCTAAATGAGAAAGGTGAAGTCATTCGCAACAAAGCAAGACTAGTTTGCAAAGGTTATGCTCAAGAAGAAGGAATAGATTATGGTGAGACTTTTGCACCTATGGCTAGACTTGAGGGAGTAAGAACATTGTTGGCATATGCTGCTTTCAAAATTTTCAAGGTATATCAAATGGATGTTAAATCTGCATTTTTGAATGGTATACTAGAAGAAGAAGTTTACATTGAACAACCTGAAGGATTTGTTGAAGACAAGAGTAAAGATCAGGTATGCAGATTGAACAAAGCTTTATATGGTCTAAAACAAGCACTTAGAGCATGGTATGAAAGACTGCACTCTTATTTAATCAAGATTGGTTTTATAAGAACAAGTGAAAACAACAATATGTACATGAAGAAAGATTAGGACAATGGAATACTGATCTCAGCCATATTTGTTGATGACATTATATTTTGTGGTAATGACTCCTTATGCAAGAACTTTGGAAATGAAATGTGCAAAGAATTTGAGATGTCACTAGTCGATGAGATAAAGTATTTTATAGGTTTACAGATATTGCAAATGAAAGATGAGATTTTCATTACTCAATCCAAGTACATAAAGGAAATCTTGAAGAAATTTGGAATGGAGGATTCTAAACCAGTAAGTACTCCTATGACTACTAACTGTAAATTATCAAAGAATGATGAATCTGCATCTGTTGATGAGACACTTTACCGATCTATGATTGGAAAATTGCAATATGTTGTGCATAGTAGACCGGATATAGCACATGCAGTAGGTATTGTAGCAAGATTCTCTGCAGATCCCATGGAAACACATATGACAACAATCAAGATAATTTTCAGATACCTGAGATGCACTGAAGATTATGGCTTAGTATATGAAAAGAAGAATAATTTTGATTTAAAAGTTTATACTGATGCTGATTGGGCAGGCAACATAGATGACAGGAAAAGCACAAGTGGTGGAGCTTTCTTTTTAGGAGAAAGACTAGTAAGTTCGCTTAGCAAGAAACACAGATGTATCTCATAGTCAACAACAGAAGCTGAATATGTTGCTGCAACATTGAGCTGTACCAATATAGCATGGACCAAACAACTGTTGGAAGGTATAATTGAGAAAGTTACCAAGCCAGTAACTATATTCTGTGATAACACTAGTGCCATTAACATTTCAAAGAATCCAGTGATGCACTCTAAGACAAAGCATATATCTATAAAGTATCACTATCTCAGAGAAGAAGTTCAAGAGAAGAAATTTGTGCTGGAATATATCAATTCAAAGGAGCAATTAGCATATATCTTCACAAAGCCATTGCCAAGGGACACTTTTGAGTATCTCCGAAGGAAGTTAGGGGTCCTACCCCTATCTTCTACTCACTGACCGAGTTCGGTGAAAACATCAATTTGATGAATCTACAGAATATTATGTGTGGATTGATGCTAATTTACACACTTTAGGAGGTCACCTAAAGTTGTGCAGGAAAGTGAATAGAGACAAGTTACTCTGATCAAGACTGAGATATTACACAGTAGGGCAAATCACTTCACAAGAGGAAGAAATCATGATTTAATTCTTTTTACTTTTTGGCATTGTTGTCAAAGGGGGAGAAGACTAAATGGTTGACTGAATAAAAGCCATGAATGATGAATAACAAAAGACTAATGACAGGGGGAGAAGATTGCAAAAAGCAATGGAGAAGACTAAACGCAAGTCAACAGCTCAGAAGCCTAATAAAAAGGAAGAAGACTTCAGAAGATTTTAACAGATCAAGGATAACAGGAGAAGTCTAACAACAATCTGAATCCAAATCAATTTGAATATCTTGTTGGTACTACCATTTAATTATTGGTTTTTCCATCAATGCCAAAGGAGGAGATTGTTGATATTCAGTAAGGATATTGAGAAGGTTGTTGAAGATTATTGATATAACTGAAGAAGGATGATAACTATCTTTATAACATTATTTTGTCATTGATGTCAAGAGATTGATTATCTGATTTAGTATGATGTTGCCATATCTTGAGAAGATTGATTAAAAGAGAATTAAGATGTCGGTAAAAGACATAGAATGAATGTGATGAATAAGAGGAGAAATAAGTTATTCAATGGGCAACTATTACCGAGTTAGACAATGATGAGATTATGATGTTTAGATTGTTTTGATATTCTACATATGTTGATTTATTGTAAGGTTTATACTATACTATGTCAACGAGCAAAGAACCTAGTCGGTAAACCCTAAGGTTATCAATATCGGTTAATGAAGGCAAAATGTCTACCGAGTAAAGTTTAGTATTTATCGGGTTGCAACCGAGTTATGACAGTGCGCATGGGATGGATAAAAGCATTATTTAATGAAGGACAATGATTAGCTGGAGATGTATAAATGATTGGTATGTCATGCATGAAGTTTGTTAAGGATCTATGACAAAGGAAAATCGGCAGGAAGATCTACAACGCAGATTGAACCGCAATGACCTTGTGCAAGTTCCAAGAAAGGACTGCAAGTCCCGAGGCAAGGTAAAACATTTTCTGATCGAAAGGATACATTGAACCTGGTCAAGTTTGAAGATTTGATGGCTAAGATTGATCATGGGAAATGTGATCAAGGAGATTGAGAGGTTAGCAATTGTTTATAAATAAGGAATTGTTAATAAACAATGTATGCGGGAAAGTGTATGCATAGGGATGCTACATAGTGATTACCGAGCACAAAAGCTTGAAGACCTGTTTGAATAACATAGTAGAAAGCCTAGCAGAGGGACAAGATAAGTCTTATGACTAGATTGTTTTGAGCAAATAAGAATCTGCTTTAGCATTTTAGATGTGAAGTTGCAAATAGATTTGTATTACTGTTATTTTGTAAGTGACAGAAAATCTCTTAATCGAGTGGACTTAACAGTCTTATATGTAAACCCTCTAGCAAGGTAACATTCTAAATGAGTGTTTGAAATCCTTTGACAAGGTCACTTCTAACAAAGTGAAGATCCTAATAGATATGAAGGAAATCCCTTAACCGGGTCACATCTAGCAATGTTTTGTAATCTTTAACAGGATTTGCTTTTAACCAAGCATACTCTAGAAGAGTATATTTCTTAGTGGGTCCGAAATCCCACAGTGGATTTTTCCCTATTTGGGTTTCCACGTTAAATCTGGTGTTATGAGTGTTATGATGATTATATGCTTATGAGTTTGCATGTTTGGAAGTTTTGGTTATAATGCTGAATTATAAGTTACCGCGATTGAATCTATTGTTTTTATGGAAATTTAAGTTTGTATGATTCACCCCCCCCTCTCATCTTGTTAGCTACTGGCATCTGTACTTACATTAAGTATTAGAACTATCATAGCCAATAATTTATCATAAAATGTGTGCATGAACAATGAAATCTCCTTGCATATATAGATTAAAGAGGAAGTAGGAAGGCAAAACATTTGACTGACTAACCCTCCAAAAGGTGTGACACATGTATAATACTTAGGGAAAGTGTGAAGACATGTGTCAAGTGTCTATAAAGTGATACAACTAAACCACTAAGTAAATTTAATCTAGTGTGAATAGGACTACTAAGTGTAGGAACTAGATAAAAAGTAACTTGATGCATAAAAATATTTTTTGTGCACTAACATGATCTACCACTTCCTTAATGCAAATAATTCTTATAGTACAATATGTTTATTTATTGGTAAGAAAACAAGAGAAAAAACTCGTACTTACAACCCTATTTTGTATTGCATTCATAATGATCTATTGAGGCTTTTGCATGTTGGAAAAATGAACATTTACGCGAGGTTAATCTACAACTATATCCAAATGGAATTTCTTGGGGGAATCTCAAATTCGAGATTCAAGAGAGTTTTCAAAACCAAAGTTTGTATAATCCTATACACTTTATAGTGGCTACTGCGAGATCAATTCTTGATTACCAACCATCAATATAGAGTAAAATTTGATATCTCCTTGATGGTAATTGGTGTATTATTAGATTTATCAATTCTTGATTACCAACCATCAATATAGAGTAAAATATGATATCTCCTTGATGTCAATTGGTGTATTATTAGATTTGGGTGAGGAAAAGGTTATAATTTGTATGCTAGCCAAAAATCTCAAAAAACAACATCTACTAAGTGGTCTAGAAATGGTTCCACAAGAAGCAATAATATGATCTAGACTACAACCTATTCTAGGAACACTAGGAACACAAGGAAAAACCACTTGTCCATAGTAGTCATTTACTGCCTTATCCTTCATATATAATACAAAAAAATGTAAGTTGAAAGTGGAAAATGCTACTATATTTTTGAAGGGAACTACATGAGTAGAAGAGTTAAATGAGATTAACTAGATGTTTCTATTGGTTAGTGATGATTCAAAGGAAGATTTCAATGGTTAGATAAAACATAAAATTTCCTCTTTTTTCTAATTATCTCTTGATCTTATGCTTTTAAATATCTCTTTGTAATTATCTAACCAATAATTTTTTTTGGGTTATTTTGTAACTTTATACCTATAGGTGCTAGGAATAGTACAAGGTATGTTGTTGATGATTTATACTATTAACAGCTATAATCAAACTAATTTTATATTTTGAATCTATTACTAATATAAAGAACATCTATTATAGATTGAAATTTTAAACTAAAATATACTTTTTGTTGACAAAACTAAACTAGAATTATAAATAAAATTGTTTCAAATTAATTTCTAACTAAATTTAAACTAAATGATGGCTTATGACATTAAAATCATATCAAATCCGAATGCATTGATTCTTCACCAAAAAATATTGAGTTATTAGTGATATGGAGTTGTGAAAATGGATTTTGACAAAGTTATTACTAGAATATCACCTAAGATTGTCACTTATATTGGGTCTAAGATTGTCACTTATATTGGGTCTCCTTATACAAATGTGAAGAGATTATTGTATGTTTACTAAGATGTTTCTTAAGTTCCATGAGGGATATAACTTTTAAAGATAATATATTGGAAATCTTATTTTCCCTAATTTTTCTTATTACATCTCATTTTTAAAGGACACTTAAAATATATTACATACATATAATTGGAATACACTTTATGTAAAATATAAAAAAGAGTAGAAATATTATCCCTATGATCTAATTGGAGAACATATATACATCATAGTTCAAGGGTATAAAGAAAACTAACTAGTTTGACTATCTCAAACACTATCAAGATAAAATGATATTTAGGGACATAGAAAGTGGCATTAATTCATTCATTTAATTATAAGTCTTACAATCTTGGTATATAGGGGCTACAAGTAAACCCCCCCCTTTTAAGAGCTTTACCATGCAATAATGAATCTAAATTTCAGTAAGTTAATAATTGCAAATTAGGGCTTTCTAAAGATGAGTTAAAGTAGGATAAATAAAATAATTAGTAGAATAAAATTAATTATAGGAGATTTGGTAAGATAAATGACAAAATCTTTTAGAACAAATAATAAAAATTATATGGACTAGTGAATGGATCAAAACCCAAGTGTTGCAAGGTATTAGCAAGCAATGAGAAAGTGTTGGGCACGGAGTCTAAAGAGTAATATAAATCAGTCTTATCATCACTATGACAAAGAAAGCAAAAAATTAAAAAAATATTGAAGATCAAAAAGATGAAGTGCAGTCTCAATGCAAAAGTTTGTAGAAGAACAAAGGATAAAGATTCAAGACCGTCCTAATGATAGAAATGCGATAATGAGGAACAAAACAACTGATAATGTTCAATAATGATACATTCATTATCACAAAGAATAGTTTCATGTAAATGGCCAATGGCCTTCAAAAGAGTATATTTGAGAGGCTTCAGAACAATTTTGAAGACATACAAAATATCATACAAGGACCGAATTAAGGATAACCCTAGGATTAGAAAGGTTAGAGCAATACAAATACAACATTTTGTGAGACAACAAGGATATTGAAGTTATCATGGACAAGTGAGAGAAATCATTCTTTATTGTTGGAATTAAATATTCATATAGATACTCTCCTGATATAAACTTAGGGTCTACAAAACAGTGCTCAAACCAATGATAAAGGATGAATATTAACATCAAGCCAATGCAAGGTTCAAGAATGAGTATACCATAGTGGGATGACAATTCAAATAGCATAGATCACTATCAAGTGATCATAGGAGCAACTTTGTCTAAAGAACAAAGACTCAAAAAAATTAGAGCAATAGTCAACAGAATAGTGAGCAATGATTTGCAAGTAAACAATGCTAAGATGATTTTAATGCATGGAAGTCTCAAAGAATCAACATAGGAAATGTCATGAAAAAAAAAGATAGCAAAATAAAGGGATGCATGGAATTTTGAAGATGCTGGGAGCAGGAGCCGGAGTTTCTGAAAAAGTTGAAGGCAGGATCGATGATGCAGATGACGATGATGGATTCTCTGCGTTCGGTGGTTGGGGTGTTGGTGTTTATGCTTCTGATTCTCCTGTTCGTGCTGGGGAGCTTCCTTCTGTCATGTCCGGGTTTGGGGGGTGCTTTGCCCATTTCACTGTGGCTTCCTATGCTTTGGTGCCTATTGTTGTTCTCGTGGCTATTTGTGGTGGGGGAGTGGATCTTTGTTCCACTTTTCCTTGGCTTCCTTGCTCCTGCAGTTCCCCTTCTCCTTTAATGTGGATTTCTTTGCTGGGTTCTTCGGGGGTTGGTGTTCATGGGTCTTGGTTTGGTGTGGAGATTGTGGATAGTGGTTGCGGATGGGGTGTTTCGGTGGTGTCTGAGGTGTTCTTGGTTGTGAACGGTGCTATTGGGGGGTGCTCGGGTGTTGTTGTGTTGACCCTTGTGTCGTCCCTCTTCTTTGTTTTTGTTCAAGTGACCTTCATTTTTTATTTTGCTATGGCCCTTGTGTTGAGATGGGAGGGGGCGGTGGTTGTTGTAGAATCTACTCTGACCGCTGTTTATTCTCTTGAGGACGGGGCCTTGCCTCAGGTGGTTGGGGACATGCATTTGGCTTGTGCTGGGTGTGGATGGGTTCTAGTTGTAGTTTCTACGGATGACGATGGGGGTTTTTGCGCTCTTACCTACCTTTTCTTGTTGTCTTGGTGTGG
Source organism: Cryptomeria japonica (assembly GCF_030272615.1). Taxonomy (NCBI): domain Eukaryota; kingdom Viridiplantae; phylum Streptophyta; class Pinopsida; order Cupressales; family Cupressaceae; genus Cryptomeria; species Cryptomeria japonica. Next base: position 464,178,748 of record NC_081413.1, on the reverse strand, counting down.
GAGGGTGATCTAGGATTCCGGTGGAGCTTCCTATGGTTGGCTCTTTTTAGGGTTCGTGGTTTTCCCGAAGCTTTGGGTGGTTTTGAAGGATTTGGGGTTGTCTTATTATGGCTTGTCTATGGCTCCTCTTTTCTTCAGAGGACTATGTGAAAGCGTTTTAAGCTCGGACTTTGTGTTGTTGATCTATTTGAGGGCCTCTTCTGATAACCCCATGCCTTCTTTTCCATTGCAAAGGTTTTTCGGTGGTTTTTCTCTCCCCTCAGGCTTCGCTTGTTAGTCCCACCGGTGCTGAGAGGGGAGGGGTGAATCAACACTTAATTCAAAATTTCACAATTTAACTTTTATCTTAAATCTTCATTCATCTAAGATCCAACAATATACTTAATCACTGAAGTAAAATATGCAAGCATGAAAAGTTGACAGTGACACCAAGGAGTTATCTCGTGGAAACCCAATAGGGAGAAAACCACGGTGTGAGTAGGAACTCACAAAATTTGCACTCTTCTGGAGTACGCCTGGTTAAGAGCCATCCCTGTTAGGAGATTACAAAGACACTGTTAGGTGCCACTTGGTTAAGGGATTTTGATCAAGGTTGATTAGTGACTTTACCTTGTTAAAGGTATCCTGGTTAGAGGACTTAGAACATCAACTAAGATGTTACCCGGTTAAGGGATTTTACAATAGGGACCTGTTAAAGTCCACCTAGCTAAGGGATTTATGTTGTGGTTGTTAGAAAGCACCAGATGGATGATCTGCTGAATTAGCTACTGATAGCTTGATTAGATCTCAATATGCATTCCACTCAATACACACTAGTTGTGTCTTCTCTGCACAACACCGGTTTCCTTCTTACACCTTTGGCTATTCACTCAACCGGTCACCTCTCCTTCGACACTGCACTCTGTCTGTCCTCTGACCTTTGGCTCTACACTCTGTCGATCCACTGTCCTTCGGCTCTACCCTCAGCCGGTTCTCTGTCCTTTGACTTTACACTTAGCTGGTTCTTTGTTCTTCGACTCTTCTCTTAGTTGGTCTAGCTCACACACACACTCAATTGTGCTAACACCTCTTAGCACTTCCTCTCACTCTGCTCTTCACGTTGGACCGCCTTCAACAAGATTTCCTTGTTCCAAATTTCATGATCAAAACTTTCAGAAAGAGCCTTAGAACTCTTTATACATTTCCTGTCGACACCTACAGACATATCCTCAATCAGAATAATCAAGTATTCCAGAAGATTTCAAATTCAAACTCTCTTGCTCTTTCTCTGCATGCCTTTTAGCGATTCCGCCAAGTGTTCAACCAGTTATGCCACTGCATCTCCCAAGGATAGAAACCTCTGAGTCATGTTCAGTCAAATAAATGCGAACGAGAGAATCTGCATGTAATCATACTTGACTGCATGATAGCTAAAAGTTAACTTTACCAACAAATGATTTGGCGTAGACACAAGCTTACCAACTCAATCTTTGGCACTGCAACTAAATGGTCGATCACTGCTCCGAGATTTATGGTGATCGCCTGTCTTCCTTCTGTCATACTGGTGTATCGGTATGTAACTGCACTTCTTACTTTACTAGTTCATTCTTTGGCTGCCAGTTTGTTGTGCTAGAATCATGTCTCTCCCATGTTTTCCAGTGAGTTATCGGTTGGTTGGAGCAAACAAGTTTCCTTGCCTGAGTCACCTTTTGTTACTTGCCCAAGTCACCTTTTGTGACTTCACACCACTAGAGTGACCGATCTTCCTGAGTGATAGATCGGTTAACTTAATTTGTCTGTCCTTGAGTTGAAGTAACCTTTGGTCATTCAATACCAATGTTGTTTCCATTCACTATTGCTTATTGAACAACAACACCACTCTACCTATACCACTTCACCGGTTAGTGTCTTCATCGATAAGTGTTAGAAATCAATGACAAACCTTAGCACATATACCAGTTTTCTAGATTGACCGGTTTCGTCAATGCCAACAATCCAACAATCCCCCCCTTTGGCATTGATGGCAAACACTTCAAACTTTGGCTAATTAGATGCATGCTTCTTCATCTCTGTAATAGTCCAGTCATTCTGCCCTAAGTGAAGAATATCTCCCTCTGTTATTGATATCTGCCAATGCTCACCAATGCTTAGACACTCTAAACATATCTCCCCCTTTGAAAACAATGCCAAAGAGTCCATTCTGAACACTTACTAGACTCCTCCCCCTAACTGGAGTAGTCCACATGCACCAATCTAGTTGTTTGTAAAAAGAGAAAACACTTTGAAAATCATACCAGATTGATGTAGAGCCATGTTTGCTTACTTTACTGAATGGAGGGGCATAACCCCCAACTTATCTCTGAGATAGTCAAATGTATCCTTCTATAGTGGCTTGGCAAATATATCATCCACCCGCTCTTTTGTTGGTATGTACTCCAACATCACTTCCTTTTCTTGAACTTTTCCCCTAAGATAGTGATATTTTATGGCTATATGCTTTGTTTTGGAGTGCATCACTGGGTTCTTAGATATGTCAATGGCACCGATGTTGTCACAATGAATCACTACCAGTTCAACCACCATTTCTTGAATTCCTTCCAACAATTGCTTGATCCAAACTATCTGTGTGTAGTTAATTGCAGCAACTACATACTCAGCCTCAGCTGTAGATTGAGATATGCAGTTTTGTTTCTTACTTGTCCAAGATACAATCCTTTCATTGAGAAAAAATGCTCCTCCACTAGTGCTCTTCCTGTCATTGATGTTTCCAACCCAATCTGAATCAGTGAAGACACTTAAACTAAAGTCTCCTTTGTGTGGATACCACATACCATACTCATCAGTCCCCTTTAGGTATTTGAATATTCTTTTGACTGCCATCATGTGTGTTTCTTTCAGATTTGCAGAAAATCTAGCAACCAAGCCAACAACTTGTGCTATGTTCGGTCTGCTATGTACTGCATATTGTAATTTACCGATCATAGACCGGTAAAGTGTTTCATTCACTTCTTCAACCTCATCTTGTTTAGATAGCTTGCAGCTTGTAACCATTGGAGTTCCAACAGGTTTGCAATCTTCCATTCTGAAAGTCTTAAGAATTTCTCTTATGTAGTTAGTCTGACTGATAAAGATGCCATTCTTTAATTGAGAGACTTGTAGGCCAATAAAGAACTTAATCTCACCAATCATGGACATCTCAAATTCTTGCTGCATTTGTCCTGCAAAGCTTCTGCTCATCTCATCATCTCCCCCAAAGATGATGCCATCTATGAAGATCTCAACAATTAGGTATTTTTCATCAGCTCTACTCTTCAGATACAGGTTACTGTTATCACTGGTTCTTTTGAACCCAATGCTTAGCAGATATGAGTGTAACCTCTCATACCAAGCTCTCAGTGCTTTCTTAAGCCCATACAGAGCTTTCTACAACCTACATACCATATTTCTTCCATCCTCAGATGCAAACCCTTCTGGTTGCTCTATGTATACATCTTCCTCTAACACATCATTTAAGAATGCCGATTTGACATCCATTTGGTATACTTTACAACTTTTATAAGTAGCATAGGCCAGCAGAATTATGACCCCTTCCAGTATAGCTACCGGTGCAAAGGTTTCTCCATAGTCCAAGCCTTCTTCTTGAGCATAGCCCTTATAGACCAATCTCGCCTTGTTTCTTATTACCTTGCCATTTTTATCCATCTTATTTCTAAAGATCCACTTGGTGCCTATTACATTTTTATTTTCCGGTCTGGGTACTAGGGTCCATGTATCAATTGTCTCTATTTGTTCTAGTTCTTCTTCCATTGCTCTAACCTAGGCATCATCTTTCAGAGCCTCCTTTGTTGTTTTGGGCTAAAAAATGGAGAGCATACATTCATTCTCTCTTTCTCTTCTTCTGGTTAGAACTCCTGCATCCTTGTCACCGATGATGTCTTTTGCAGAGTGATTCATTTTGACATACTTGGATAGTACCAGTTCATTCCTTGGAGCTTCTTCTACTGGTTGTGCAGGTTCTATTCCACCGGCTTCTTCATTTGCCACTTCAACATGATCTTCTTTTGTAGGTTCCACCGGTACATTGTACTCAAACCCTTTATAGTCTTCCAGTTCACTTTTATTGTCCTGTTCATTTTTCTTAGAGTACTCATCCACTCTGACATTTGCACTTTCTACAATCTTACCGGTTCTATTGTTTAGACACTAGTATGCCTTGCTCTTTGTTGAGTAACCTAGGAAGACTCCCTCATAACTCTTGGGATCAAATTTTCTAGTGTACTTGTCCCTTTTTATATAGCACCTACTTCCAAATACTTTACAATAACAAACATTTGGTGAATAACCACTCCATAACTCATAGGGAGTTTTGTTTGTCCCCTTCTTTACTTGTACCCAATTCAAAGTGTATACAACAGTGCTTATGGCTTCTCTCCAAAAGGTATGTGGGATATCCTTATGTATCATTAGAGTTATGGCACAATAAATAAGAGTTATGTTTCTTCTTTCAGCAACTCCATTATGTTGAGGTGTTCTGGGTGCTGACATTTGTCTCATGATTCCCTGTTCCTCGCAATAGTTCATGAACTCTTGAGAAGTGAACACTCCTCCTTTGTCTGGTCTTAGGTACTTTAGATTCTTACCAGTTCCTCTTTCTACTCTAGCCTTAAACACCTTAAACATGTGAAAGGGTTTTGATTTTTCCTTTAAGAATACAACCCACATCATCCTTGATAAGTCATCCACAAATAACATAAAATAATGGTCTCCATAGAAACTCTTGGTTCTCATGGGACCACACAGGTCTATGTCAACTAAGTCCAGCACACTTTTAGATAAGAAAGTTTTACTGCTGAAGCTGGACCCGGTCAACTTTCCTAGTGGACACTCTTTGCATATAGCATTTTCAGGTTTTACAATGTCAGGCATACCTCTGACAGATTTTGCCTTACTGAATTTAGCTATGCTATTGAAATTAACATGACACAATCTTTTGTGCCACAACCAACTATCTTCTACCTTAGCCACTAGACAATTACCTATGGTGGTGTCTAGATGAAATAGATTTCGTCTTGACTGTTTACTAGTGGCAATTAGACTTCCATATTTGTCATTTATCTTATATATCCCTTCATTGAACTCTAACCGGTATCCTTTATTGTTAAGTTGTACAACACTTAACAAGCTATACTTTAATCCTTCTACCCAAAAGACATCATCACAATTTGTCTTATCATTCAAGGCTATAGACCCCTTGCCTCTTACTGCACATGGGGCATCATTTTCGAGCCTCACTGTTCCTCCATCGCAATCCTCCATGCTGAGGAATTTGCTTCTGTCACCGGTCATATGATGAGTGCAACCACTGTCGATTACCCATTCTCCACACTGGTTTGTGCTAGAAATCAATGCCATATCTCCTTCCTCTGTGCTGTCCTCTTTGACTACCACAAAAGCAATGCCATCTTCATCAGATTTCTCTGATTCTTCATTAGTGACTCCTTCTTCTGCATGATAACATTCCTTCTTGCTCATGTCCCTGTAACTTCTGAAATTGTCCTTCCTATCTCTGTCATTGTTAGGTCATCTTGAAGCAATATGGCCTATCTTATTACAAGAGAAGCACTTTAAGAATAATTTACCTTTGTACTTACCTTTACCTCTTGTTAATCTTCTTGCTAGTAGAGCTTCAATTTCATCTTGCTCCTACTCCTCAGAGAGCAAATTGTCACTCTCATGGGAATTACCAGTTCTGGTAGTAGAGCTACTATCAGTTTCTTTCCTTCTTGTGGGTGCATGCATCATGGATGCTTTGAAGGAAACATCAATCTTTGGTATGCTATTGTCATAATTTCATAACTCAAAAGCAGTCAACTTACCAATAAGTGAGTCAAGAGTTACACTGACTGTTCCCAAGGATCTAAGCTCCTGGATACTAGAGACCCTTATGGCATATTGTGGTAGCAGAGTTCTCAGGATTTTTCTAACCACATCCTCCTCCTTGAGTTTTCCTCCTACACTTTTAATGGAGTTTACTTCATCCTTTATCCTCTTACTACACTACTCTATGTTTTCACTTTCCTACTTTCTCATATCATCATATTTTCCTCTCAGGCTGTCTACTTTGGATTTTTGAACACGGGGATATCCCCCATAGACTATCTTCAGCTTATTCCATATCTGGAAAGTTGTTTTCAAATAGTGTACTTGAACAAATTCATTAATTGAAAGAGTGCTAACAATCAGATCCATAGCAATAGTATTATCTTGCCTTTCCTTTGTCTGGTCCAGAGTAAGAGTCTATGAAGGTTCATTGTATTTTGTGATCACATGGTTCCAGTAGTATTCGCCTAGGGATCTTAGATAAAGTTTCATTCTTCCACACCATAAGGTGTAGCTCTCCTTTGAGAATTTGGGGCCCTCCTTACGCATCATTTTAGATGTCTCCCTAAGGTGGTTAAGCTTCTTCTGATTCTAGGGACCTGATGCTCTGATACCAATTGTTAGTCCCAACCGGTGCTGAGAGGGGAGGGGTGAATAAACACTTAATCAAAATTTCACAATTTAACTTTTATCTTAAATCTTCATTCATCTAAGATCGAACAATATACTTAATCACTGAAGTAAAATATGCAAGCATGAAAAGTTGACAGTGACACCAAGGAGTTATCTCATGGAAACCCAATAGGGAGAAAACCACGGTGTGAGTAGGAACTCACAAAATTTGCACTCTTCTGGAGTACGCTCGGTTAAGAACCATCCCTGTTACGAGATTACAAAGACATTGTTAGGTGCCACCCGGTTAAGGGATTTTGATCAAGGCCAGTTAGTGTCTTTACCCTGTTAAAGGTAGCCCGGTGAGAGGACTTAGAACATTAGCTAAGATGTTACCTGGTTAAGGGATTTTACAATAGGGACCTGTTAAAGTCCACCCAGTTAAGGGATTTATGTTGCAGTTGTTAGAAAGCAACAGATGGATGATTTGCTGAATTAGCTACTGATAGCTTGATTAGATCTCAATATGCATTCCACTCAATACACACCGGTTGTGTCTTCTTTGCACAACACTAGTTTCCTTCTTACACCTTTGACTATTCACTCAGTCGGTCACCTCTCCTTCGACATTGCACTCTACTGGTCCCCTGAAATTTGGTTCTGCACTCTGCCGGTCCACTGTCCTTCGACTTTGCCCTTAGCCGGTTCTCTGTCCTTTGGCTTTGCACTTAGTCGGTTCTCTGTTCTTCAGCTCTGCACTTAGCCGGTCTACCTCACACACACACTTAATTGTGCTAACACCTCTTAGCACTTCCTCTCACTCTGCTCTTCACCTTGGATCGCCTTCAACAAGATTTCCTTGTTCCAAATTTCACAATCAAAACTTTCAGAAAGAGCCTCATAACTCTTTATACATTTTCTGTCGACACCTACAGGCATATCCTCAATCAGATCAATCAAGGATTCCAAAAGATTTTAAATTCAAATTCTCCCTCTCTTTCTTTGCGCGCCTTTTAGTGATTCCACCAAGTGTTCAACCAGTTCTACCACCGCATCTGCCAAGGATAGAAACCTCTAAGTCATGTTCAGTCAAATAAATGTGAACTAGAGAATCCGCATGTAATCATGCTTGATTGCATGATAAATAAAAGTTAACTTTACCAACAAATGATTTGGCGTAGACACAAGCTTACCAACTCATTCTTTGCCACCGCAACTAAAAGGAAAATCACTTCTCTGAGATTTATGGTGATCACCTGTCTTCCTTCTATCATACCAGTGTACCGGTATGTAACTGCACTTCTTACTTTACCGATTCGTTCTTGGCTGCCGGTTTGTTGTGCTAGCATCATGTCTCTCCCCTGTTTGCCAGTGAGTTACTGGTTGGTTGGAGCAAACAAGTTTCCTTGCCTAAGTCACCTTTTGTTCCTTGCCCGAGTCACCTTTTGTGACTTCACCACCACTAGAGTGACCGATCTTCCCGAGTGATAGATCGGTTAACTTAATTTATCTGTCCTTGAGCTGAAGTAACCTTTGGTCATTCAATACCAATGTTGTTTCCATTCACTATTGCTTACTGAACAAAAACACCACTCTACCTATACCACTTCACCGGTAAGTGTTGGACATCAATGACAAACCTTAGCACATATACCAGTTTTCTAGATTGACTAGTTTTGTCAATGCCAACAATCCAACGCTTTGGATGCTCATCTTCAGCCCTTGTTGTGGGTTGTGTTGTTGCAGGGGTTTTTTGTTTGGGGGGGTCTGTTTGACCCTAGATTTTGGATTTGTTCAGAGTTTCTTTGTTTGACCTTTCTCTATTTGTCCTATTGAGGTGGACCATTCTTCTACTGATTGGAAGAGTGGGGGGATGGATCTTGTTTGGGGCTTTGGATGCCCTTTTTTTAAAGGCCGGATGGTTGAATGTTTCTCTCTTGTTGATGTTGGGTTTCATTCCCTTTTCTCCTATAGAGGTGGATATTTTGGCTGAGCTTATTTGCTTGGAGTTGGACAGGTTCAGGCCTCTTCCTCTTCTTCTAGTTCTGGGAGCCTTTTTAAAACACAGTTGTCCAACAAAGTGTTGTGGTTCCATCTCTCGATTGCTAGACTTTAGTTCATGGTCTAAAGTTGTGATCTCTCTACCGAAGGTTTCCATCCTTCCAACCCCTATTGAGGTGGGGCCCTATCCTATTATGGTGGAAAGGTGCATTGTTGTTAGAGGTGCGATGTTCAGATGCTTTGAGGGTGTTGGCTTCATCTTAGTAGTTTTGGGAGCCTTTACAAAACCCAATTCGAAGGTTAGGGGAGCCTTTCAAAACCCCCATGTTCCTGTTTAGTTCTTAATGTTTATCTTATGGAATCTTTTCTAGCTGGATGCTGACAGTTTTCAAGGGCTTAGTTTAGACTGTAGTTGTTTTTGGTTAAGGTCTGGGCTAGCTTTTAGCTACTTGGATATTGTTTCACAAGTCAAGGGTACCCGGAAAATCCCCACTGGTTGGCTGAGGGTGCCTGTTAAACCCCCATTATTTGCTTTATGAACTATAATTTGTTTCTATAGTCTTGTTGGTGATGTCAACCTAATTTGTAATGGCTATCTTTTGTCTGTTTGGCTGGCATTGTCTGTTTGTGGCTGCACTGGTGTTTGGTTGGCACTAGTCTGCGCAGCTGTGTTTGGGCTACTGATTTTCTTTGTTTGAATCCTTTGGCAACATTTTATTATGGGTTCCACATCCTAGTAAAATCTGGGGGTTCGGGTCCCCTCAAAACCTGTTTTATCCTTAATAAAAAAAATAGCAAATGTCAACAAAGAGAGACATGTTGTAATCAGACTGTAGGGTTTCTCAAAAGAAAAATGTTGTCAAAGCATAAAGATACAGATCATCAAAGATTCAAGGAAGATTTACTTAAAACAAAGCACACATAAGGAGCAAAGACAATCTTAATACAATAAAGTCACAAAAGAATATAGGAATGAGAAAAGACCAAGGACTTAAAGCAATAACCATTCAAATAACAGTCCTAGTCAGAGATAACAATCATAAAGAGCAACCATGGAGCAACATTAAGAAAATGCATGTTAACTATACAAAGACATTCACAACATTGCAACAATCAAAGCTAGTCCAATGATGGATTTTGAGATTTATATTTGACAAAGAGTTTCAAGGCCTTGAAGATAATAGGACTAGCCTAATTGTTTAAGGGCAAAGCCTTCAAGAATAATTAAAGATATTGTCATCATAGCATAGTCATGAATGAAGGAGGCAACGTTCAAACACATTGTTGACAAAAAATGTAAGTATGAAAGAAAATGAAGATCTAAACATTTCACAAGTGTTTAGAGATATCTTGAGGGCAAATTCAAGAATACAATAAATATAGGAGAAAAAGTTGTTTTAGGACTCTTAAAAATCATTTTGACATGTCTTAAGGTTACTCATTGATAGTGAAGGCATCTAAAGAATAGTTTGAGGCATCTATAGCATATTTTAGAGCTATTTGTGGGTTGTTTTTAATACAAAATTAGTTACATTTGACCCCAACTAATTGAGAACAAGAAGGATAGTGGTTGTGGCATATGGAAAATACCTAAAAGGTGATTGATTGAGTTGTTAGGGTGGTGGAGAAAGAATATAGGAACAAGTGAGAAAATGTAGGGCAATTTGGAAAGATTTTGACCAAGTTTGCAGCTATTTCTAAGCTTCTAGGGGATATTTTAAAGTCTCCCAAGGGTGGGGATAGGAAAAAGGGATAGTTTTTAGAGCAGTTTGTGAAGCTTTTATCAACAAAAATTAGTTGCATTCGAACCAACACATAGAAGACTTCTTCAACCATCAAGGCAAGGACACTTGACATCTTTTCTAGAAACACATGTTGCAGGTTTTTTATGTATGTGAAATTTATAAATATTCAATTTTGAAGCCTTTTGGAAGAAAGTTCCTGCTCTTATTTCAACCAAACTCAAGATTAGGACGCTAAAAAGGGAAAAAAATAGATAAAAAGCATATGATAAGCAATTATTAAGATGCAATTCTAACATTAACTAGATGTCATAGGGTAGTCCTCTATTATGTTTTTTTGCGATGTGTGCTCCCGCCACGGTTTCGGCTCCTGCCTCTGCTGTGTGTGTTGCTTCCCCTACAGCTACGCCTTCCCTCTTAGATGCAGCCTCTACGGTGGGCGGTGAGGGATCGACTCGCCCTTCCTTGGATGCTCCCATTTCCTCCTCGGTTGCGGTTGTGACTGTTGCAGCTAGGGTTTTTGGTTCTGGGGATGCGATGACAGCCTCGGGAGGCCTTTCTGCTGGTTTTAAGCAGTTGTTTTGATGAATAATGATGAACAATAACTATCCAACATGTATTGAGAGGGGGGGGGTGAATCAGTACAGACAAAAACCTTCTCCACAACTCAAATAACAAAGACTGCACTAACTGGTAAACAACATTACTGATCTAAGTCAGGGCACTATCAGTAAAACACAGTGAGACTGTAAAAAACACAAACCAGTAACACCTAGATCAATTCAAGACCTAATACCTTATCACAACTTCTCCCAAAAGCTTAAGCAAGTAATACATCATAAATACTTATGATCATTGAATCAACTTGCATTACCACTTAACATAAAACATTGAACCATCACATGAAAAGCATCACACATGACACACTGTTTTTTCATGTGGAAACCCAACTAGGAAAAACCACGGTGGGGATGAATACCCACAAGCTGTTCTTTGAACTAATCTGAAGTGCACTCTTTTAGGAGCCTAGTCCAGTTAAAGAATTTTACAATAGGTTCTACTAGGAACTGATCTTGCAAGGGATCGTTCGGTTAAGGGATGGCTAAATACCCGATTAAAGGTTAGAACCCTATTAAAGGTTACCTCGCAAGAGGATTTGAAGAACTCATTGCATTGAGTCACCCTGTTAAAGGATTTACACAAAAGCCTGTTAAAGCTACCCGGTTAAGGGATTTTCCAACTGCTGAAATGATTAGAAGTCAACAGGTAATACATTGATCTGATAACAACACATAATGCTAAGGCAGATCCACTTTAGCTCCTTATCTTTTGCAATCACACTCTATAGGTATCAACACACTTCTCCGGTCTGGCAAGAATCAAGTATCTCTTCACTTGGATACACACATAACATTTGCCAACAACTTCACAATGCAAATCATCATCGACCTTATAGGAAACAAATAGGTCGGTAGCATAAACCCTAAACCCTAAACATTTAGGTTATCAATATAGTCGGTCCAATCCTGACTGTTCAATCACATTGCATTGAATCAAACAGTCTTGAACAGATCTCAAGATGTTATCCATTGCTCATTCTTTGCCGCATCTGGAAGCTGATAACCCATCACGTGCTCTCCACTATTTACTGAGACTTCGCACATTCCTGAGGTAGATAGGATCAATCTTCTTCATGCAAGATCTTCAAGGAAATTCCTCACATGCAACATGATCTTATCTTCATCTCAATGCAAGCCCTTCACAGAATGTTGTCAGTCGAATCGCACAGACTTAAAATGCATCAACCAGAAACCTTGAAGCTGAGACTACCAACCGACAGTTATAGCAAATGAAACTCTGATAATGGTTCACATTTCAACATACCAGTTCACCACTTTGCATATACCGGTTCACATCATCATACCGGTTGTCTTTCCAGTTTTCTTTCTTCAATATTCTAGTTCACTCTTCAGCATATTGACATCAATGACAACATACAATATCATCATGTCATCAAGCTCTGCATAAATGCCAACAATCTCCCCCTTTGGCATTGATGACAATATACAAAGATATCTCTCTACTTCACATCTTCTCCCCAATACTATAGATATCTTCTCCGTTTCACATCTTCTCCCCCTTTGACAACAATGCCAAAGTGGAGGCACACACACCCATGTTTTACTATGTTGCTCCCCCCGAGGAGTAGCATCCTTCAACACACCAATCCTGAAAAGATTTGACAATGCAATACATGGCTGATGTGGAGCACATACCTTTAGTTCACCTCTTGAAGGGGAAGTACCCCTAATTCACCTCTTAAATAGGTAAATGTAGCCTTCAGTATAGGCTTGGTGAATATGTCTGCTAACTGCTCCTTATTGGAAACATGTTCGAATATAACTTCTTTGTTCTGAACCTTCTCCCTTAAGAAATGATACTTGAGCTCAAAGTGCTTGGTTCTAGCATGCAAAACTGGATTCTTGGAAATATTAATTGCACTTGTGTTGTCACAAAAGATACTCACCAGTTCAGATATAGGGAATTTGAAACCACTTAATACATGCTTCATCCAAATTGTCTGAGTGCAGTTCATAAATGCTGCTACATATTCTGCTTCTACGGTAGACTGAGAGATACAACTCTGCTTCTTACTCATCCATGAGACTAGTCTACCACTAAGAAAGAATTCACCACTGGTTGTGCTCTTTCGGTCGTCCACATTACCAGCCCAATCAACATCTATAAACACTTTGAGATTGAAATCATTATTGTATGGATACCACAATCCATAGTCAATAGTTCCCTTCAGATATCTATGAATCCGCTTGACTGCTACCAAGTGGGATTCTCTTGGAATTTTCTGGAACCAAGCAGTAATGCCCATTGCTTGTGCAATGTCCGGTCTGCTATGTACTACATAGTGCAACTTACCAATCATTGATCGATATTCCTTCTCATTCACCAACGCTGAGTCATCCTCTTTTGACAATTTACAACCGGTCACCATCGGTGTACCAACTAGTTTGTTGTCTTCCATGCCAAAGGTATTCAACACCTCTTTGACATACTTGGACTGAGTGATAAAGATACCAGTTTTCATTTGTTGAATCTGTAGTCCAATGAAGAACTTAATCTCTCCAATTAGTGACATTTCAAATTCCTTCTTCATCTCATCTACAAAATCATGACTCATCTTGTCATCTCCACCAAAAATTATGTCATCAACAAATACTTCACAGATCATAATTTGATCTCCTTTTGACTTCAGATAGATATTGCTATCTTCACTTGTTCTTTCCAATCCAATCTTCACAAGATGGGAGTGTAAACATTCATACCATGCTCTAGGTACCTGCTTCAATCCATACAAGGCTTTATGTAGCCTACACACCATGTCACTGTCTTCTAATAGGGCAAACCCATCTGGTTGCTCTATATATACTTCCTCTTCAAGTATTCCATTTAGGAATGCAGATTTTACATCCATCTGATACACTTTGAATCCCTTGAAGGCTGCATATGCAAGAAGCATTCAAACTCCTTCCAATCTAGCTACTGGAGCAAAGATTTTTCTTGAGCATATCCCTTACACACCAATCTGGCTTTGTTTCTTACCACTGTGCCATCTTCATTCAACTTATTTCTGAAAACCCATTTGGTGCCAATGACATTTTTATGCTCAGGTCTGGGTACCAAAGACCATGTACCATTCTTTTCTATCTGGTCAAGTTCCTCTTCCATAGCCTTGATCCAGTCTTCGTCTTTATGTGCCTCTTTAAATGTTTTAGGCTCAAATTCAGAGATCATGCAAGAGTTTTCTTTGACCTTTCTTCTTGTAAGAATTCTTGCATCCTTATCTCTTATGATCTTCTTTGGATCATGATTCAACTTTACATGCCTAGGAATGATCTTAACAGATTCCTCTTGCTTTTCTTCTTCATCCTCATCTTCATCAGTATCAACATCTACTGGTGTAGGAGCACTATTACTGGTACTAGGCTATTTTGCAACCGGTTCCCAGAAGGTTACAACTAGTTCATCTACCACTTGCTCATTGTCGGTTTCCTCAGGTTTATCAGAATTTTCATCAACTCTAACATTGATACTTTCAAAAATTCTCTGAGTCCTATTGTTGAAACACTTGAGGGCTTTGCTCTTGGTGGAATACCCTAGGAATATTCCCTCATCACATTTTGCATCAAACTTGCTTTGGTGTTCACTCCTCTTGATATAACACTTGCTACCAAACACTCTAAAGTAGCTTACTACAGGAGTCTTACCGGTCCAATACTCATAAGGTGTTTTATCCTTACCTTTCTTGATGAGTACTCGGTTCATTGTGTAAACTGCAGTGCTCACCGCTTCTCTCCAAAAAGTGTGAGCAACTTTTCCTTGAATCAACATGGTTCTGGCTGCTTCAACTATAGTCCGGTTGTTCCTTTCTGCTAGGTCATTCTGCTATGGATTTCGGGGGGCAGATAGTTGCCTCTTGATGCCATTTTCTTCACAGTACATATTGAACTCACTAGAAGTGAACTCACCTCCTTGATCAGTTCTAAGGCATTTGATTCTCTTACCACTTTCTTTTTCAACCAGTGCTCTGAAGGCTTTGAGCTTTCCAAAAGCTTCAGACTTGTCTTTCAAGAATGTGACCCACATCATTCTTGAGAAATCATCAGTAAGAATCATAAAGTACCTATCTCCTTGAACACTCCTAGTCTTCATAGGACCACACAAATCAATATGCACAAGATCAAGTAAATTTTCTGCTATGAAGGATTTACCTTTGAAGGTTGAGGAAGACATTTTCCTCAGTTGACATTCTCTGCACAGAGGATTCTCCGGTTTGTTCAGCACAGGCAATCCTTTGACTGCCTTGATCTTACTAGCCTTCACAATGTTATCAAAATAACATGGCAGAGTCTCCTATGCCATATCCAACTGTCATCAAACTTAGCCATTAGACATTGACTGATATTTATATTTAACTGAAATAGGTTACCTTTGGTCTGCATACCGGTGGCCTTTAGTTCACCATTCTTTCCTTTGATTTTGCATACTCCATCTTTGAATTCTAGAGTGAGTCCATTATCATTCATCTGAGCAACACTCAGAAGGTTATGCCTGAGACCTTCTACCCAATACACATTATCAGCACTGTTTTTTCCATTCAGAGAGATGGACCCTCTTTCTTTTACCATACAAGGTGCATCATTACCAAATCAGACTACACCTCCATCATATTCTTCCAGAGATAGAAACTTTCTTCGGTCACCAGTCATATGGTGAGAACAACCACTTTCAGTAATCCATTCATTAGAAGTATCAAAGTGAGAGACAAGAGCCTTCTTGTCTGACACATCTTCCTTGACAACTACAAATACTATGTCTTCACTTTCTTCATCTTCTGAGTCATCATCAGTGACACCTTCATCAACTGCAACAAGACAATTTCTCCTATTTCCTCCTTTGAACTTTTTGAACCTCTCCGGTTTATCCTTATTATCACCATTAGGACAATTAACAACAATGTGTCCAATCCTATTGCAAGAAAGTATTTCAAAGGGATCTTACCTCTGTATTTACCAGTTCCTTTAGGAAGTCTCTTGGCCAGAAGAGCTTCAAATTCCATCAGAATTTCTTCATCATCCATATCTCTGCTTTGTTTAGGTTCACAACTGGTACTAACTTCTTTACCCTTTCTAGATAGTGTAGCAGATGCTTTAAAGGCTGGATCAGTCTTCTGAACACTGCCATCATAACTGTTTAGCTCATAAGTGGTCAACTTAGCAATGATAGAATCAAGGGACACCTTTGTCTTGTCAATAGATCTCAACTCCTGAATAGCGGCAACCCTTATTGCATAGACCGATAATAAGGTTCTCAAAACTTTGCTAACAATGGTGGAATCATCCATTGTGCCTCCTGCACTCTTGATGTCTCTAACAACAGTTTTAATCCTTATCCCATATTGTTGAATGGTCTCTCCTTCAACCATTCACATATCTTCAAACTTTCCTCTAAGGCTTTCTTCCTTAGCTTGCTTTACATGCTCATCACCACCATAGATAGACTCCAGAGTATCCCATAAATATTTGGGATTGTCTTTATCCTGAACATCTATAAACTCAACATCAGATAGGTTGCTGATAAGAGCTTCCATTACTTGCCCATTATCCTGAATTCATCTTCTTTGATCATCAGTGAGAGTACCGGTAGGGACAACATAAGTATTCTCAACGTAGATCCAGTGTTGAGCACCCATGCTTTTGATGTATATTTTCATTCTGTCCTTCCATATCTTAAAGTTGTCTCTATTAAACTTAGGACCTTCCCTCTTCATCATTAGAATACGATCTTTTCCTCAAGTGGTTAAGCTTACAACATAGAGGACCTGGAGGATGCTCTGATACCAATTGATGAATAATGATGAACAATAACTATCCAATAGGTACTGAGTGGGGGGGGGGGTGAATCAGTACAAACAAAAACCTTCTCCACAACTCAAACAGTAGAGACTGCACTAACTGGTAAACAACATTACCGATCTAAGTCAGGGCACTATCGGTAAAACACAGTGAGACTGTGAAAAACACAAACCGGTAACACCTAGATCAATTCAAGACCTAATACCTTATCACAACTTCACCCAAAAGCTTAAGAAAGTAATACATCAGAAATATTTATGATCATTGAATCAACTTGCATTACCACTTAACATAAAACACTGAACCATCACATGAAAAGCATCACACATGACACACTGATTTTTCACGTGGAAACCCAATTGGGAAAAACCACGGTGGGGATGAATACCCACAAGCTGTTCTATGAACTCTTATGAAGTTCGCTCTGTTAGGAGCCTAGTCCGGTTAAATTTTTTTACAATAGGTTCTGCTAGGAACCAATCTTGCTAGGGATTACTCGGTTAAGGGATGGCTAAATACCCGATTAAAGGTTAGAATCCTGTTAAAGGTTACCTCGCAAGAGGATTTGAAGAACTCATTGCATTGAGTCAACCTGTTAAAGGATTTACACAAAAGCCTGTTAAAGCTACCCGGTTAAGGGATTTTCCAACTATTGAAATGATTAGAAGTCAACAGGTAATACACTGATCTGATAACAACACACAATGCCAAGGCAGATCCACTTTAGCTCCTTAGCTTATGCAATCACACTCTACAGGTATCAACACACTTCTCCGGTGTGGCAAGAATCAAGTATCTCTTCACTTGGATACACACATAACATTTGCCAACAACTTCACAATGCAAATCATCATCGACCTTATAGGAAACAGATAGGTCGGTAGCATAAACCCTAAACCCTAAACATTTAGGTTATCAATATAGTCGGTCCAATCCTGACCGTTCAATCACATTGCATTGAATAAAATAGTCTTGAACAGATCTGAAGACGTTCTCCATCGCTCGTTCTTTTCCGCATCTGGAAGCTGATAACCCATCACGCGCTCTCCACCATTTATCGAGACTTCACACATTCCCGAGGTAGATAGGATCAATCTTCTTCATGCAAGATCTTCAAGGAAATTCCTCATGCGCACAAGGCTGACGTGGCAACACGATCTGATCGTCATCTCAATGCAAGCCCATCACAAAATATCGTCGGTCGAATCACATAGACTTAAAATGCATCAATCGGAAACCCTGAAGATGAGACTACCAATTGGTAGTCATAGCAAATGAAACTCCGATACCGGTTCACATTTCAACATATCAGTTCACCACTTCGCATATACCGGTTCACATCATCATACCTGTTGTCTTTCCAGTTTGTTTTCTTCAATATTCTGGTTCACTCTTTAGCATATTGACATCAATGACAACATACAATATCATCATGTCATCAAGCTCTGCACAAATGCCAACATGTTCAAGTGATGGTCTGGTGATATAGGTTTTATCCTTGTCTCGTGTGCTATCTCAGTGAAGGTGAATAAGGAAATTGAGTTGGATATAGAACATAATGTGTCTATTTTTTCTGATCATGGTGTTATTTGTCGGTTTAGGGGTTTTTGGCCTAGCCTCCTTGAGCTGCATGATTGGATCTCCCATTATTGGGAGCCTCTTGGGAGCCTCTTATTTCTAGTAATGTTCATATTTACCCTATTGTTAAAGGCTTTTTTATTGCTAAATTTGAGAATGCTGAGGAAAGAAAGAAAATCTTGTATGATAATTTTTTGTTGTTGGAAGGACAACTTCCCTTTAATGGTTAAACCCTAGCACTTTGATTTCAATCCTTTTTTTGAAACGTTTAATAAGATTTTGATTTGGGTTAGGCTTCCTTATCTCCCTCTTCATTTATGGGTTGATTCTCTTTGTGAGGAAGTTTATAATGCTCTTGGGGATTTTTTGTTGGTGGATGATGATTCGTCTGACGTTCTTCACTCCACCTTTGCCTGTATTTTGGTTGAGATAGATGTTTCAAAAGGGCTGTCTATTGAGATCGTTATCAATCCTTCTATGGGCAGCTGGGTTCAATCTTTGGACAATGAAGGGATACCCTTTAGGTGTCAAAGATGTTTCAAAATGGGTCATGCGGTTGAGCGTTGTGGGTTTGAAAAGAAGACTTTGTCGGCCTCATGGTGGAAGGGTGCTTTAAATCAACATTACACGGTTGAGAAGAAATTTGATCTTCATAAGCGCTCTCAAATGACAGCGCAGGATAATTTTGTTTCTTCTCAGACTGTTCTGGCTTCCGGTGGTGTGGCTGTTGAGGCTAGTCTATAGTCTCATGTCCCTCATGTGGATTCCTCGAGTGGAATTATGCCCAGAGTGTCTACGTCTGGTGATTGTGCTTTGGCTGTCAAATTTGGTAATGTTTATTATGACGCTTTTCTTAGAGGGAGTATCTACACCTTTAAGAAGGGGGGTTTTGTTGGTGCTCCTTCTCAGATTTTTGGTGGTTAAGCATTGGGTTCATCGGATTGGTTTGATGCGGCTACTAAGGTGGAAGAGGGATGGATAACTGTTAAGGGAAAAAAATCTAAGATGCCTACGCCTTCTTTTGACATGACTCTTCATTCCCAAAAGGGTAGTACTAAAGGTAAATCTTGAGGGTCCTTGGCTGTGGGTGATTGGGCTAGAGTTTTCTCTGGCCATTTCTTTTGTTTTTGGCTGCTTGCTGGTTTCTTGTGCAGCCTTTGTTCAGGTTGTGGGTGCCTGTTGGTTAAACTCTCTTTGTGTCTCTTTTTGAGGTTGGTTTTGTCTCTACCCCATTGATGTTTTACTGAATAAGTTTCTATGGGACCGTTTATTTGTAATGATTTGTTTTTGCTTAATATCTTGTTAAGTCCAAATTGATATTTTTTGTAAAGGGTTTCGGGTCCCTTCAAAACATGTTTTTGCCTTAATCCAAAATAGTTATTAAGATGCAAACTCTAGATTATTCCTTTGATTTGATGTGTGCTCAATCTATGCTTCTGAGGGTGCTAGATATGCTCCATGATGAGGAATTATGCAACATTAGCTCAAAATGCGAATGCAAAATGGATGCTAAAATGATATAGTTATGTAAAGGATGAGTGAATAGTTTGACATTATGATGGTATCAAAATGAAAGTGGATAGATTGTGAAGAAAAATGAGGGGATTAAATAGGCCAAGATGGGAGAAGAAGAGGCATGAAAATGAGACACTTGTCCTTGAGAAGGGCGAGTGCCATGGATGGAAATGACAAGTGTCCTTGAGAAGGGAAAGTGTGATGGAAAATAATGACAAGTGTCCCTAAGAACACATGCCTATTTAGGCGAGAGACACCCAAATAAGAAGGTCCCATTCTAAATGTGAATATATTTCCAAATATCTTGAGATAATTAGGACATTTCCCCAAATTTTAGGAAATTTCCCCAAATATTAGGAAATTCAAGATATTTGGGAATGTGCACACATATGGGGAGGGAAAGATGACAAGGTTGACTAAAACCTATGGAATAACACAAGTCCTTAAGGACACATGCCTATTTGGGAGAGAGACACCCAAATAGGAAGGCTTCATTCCAAATATGAAGATATTTCCAAATATTGGGATGTTTAAGATATTTCCCCAAATTTCAGAAAATTTCCCCAAATATTAGGAAATTCAAGATATTTGCGAATGCGCACAGTTCCATCTCAAGGCACCACGCCATGAACATCGATGCAATGTTTGCATTGGTGTGGTATCTGAATTCTCCATTCAAGTACTCATCCTCAAGCATAATCTTAACCCATGCAATATTTGTTCGCTCTTCATAACCGAATATGTTGGCAAGCCTATCATTGGTAATATGGCCCCAAAACGCCACTTGATGCTTATTGGTTTGCAGTGAGAAATTCGCCTCCATTCTTTTGACTATGCTCACAGACTCCACCTCTAGCTTCACCGAGACACAAAAAAAAATAAATGGCAGGTCGTATGTTGTGGTATATAATATTCATTCAATCGCCCTATGTCTTAAATGCCCTTTCCAACTTGGCATTGCCTCATAAATTTTGGCAACAAATCTTGCATATGGATTCTACACCATGAGGGATATTTTTTTATTTTTTTGGATTCCCTTTTATGATCTCTTGTTAGGTCAACTTGAATCGGCCACTGCTAGCTGCCACCATTAATCTTTTTTGTTGGTGCAAAGAGCATCATTCCTCGTACCTCCACCTCATTCACATAGTAATCCTATGTACTTCCTTTGAGCTCCCACATCATTGCATTAATTTTATTAATGATTAGTTAACCTTCTCCTCGCCTTAACTCTGTTCTGCTATTGTCATCCTTTCCTCATTCCACTTGGTCTCTCCTTGTCAATATTCCACTGCTTCCTTTACTTTAGCATCTACTTCTTGATTTCCCTCTCTATAGTATGGGATATTTTGAATTTTGGGAATCCATTTAAAAGTTTAACAATGATCTGAATTATCTTGTCAATTTTCCAATGGGTTTCTCCCCTTTTGATATAGCCTAAGTGATGATTTTTGAGTCACCCTCCAACGGCAAATTTCTCGCCCTGAGCCTTTTTTCCATCTGAAGAGCCAATAGGGCTGCATTTGTTTTTGCCAAGTTATTGGTGGTAACCCCTAGGCCTTGTCCACACTTTGCCAAAATCGTGCCTTCGTGATTTCGTGCCACATCCTACTCTTGATTAACCCAAGTTACCCCTTGTTGCACCGTCAAAGTTCACATTTATCAAGTCTTTGTCTTGGGGATTCCATTTAATGTTTTGTCTATATTTTTTTTAGGATCAACCCTAGGAAGCCCATTAATGGGCCCGAACTTAATCAATGGCCAGTGAGCTTGAATTTTGTTGTCAAGCCAAATGTAGGGTTATTTATTCAAGTTTTTCATTGAGGCCATTGTACTTACTAGTTCTGAAATTGATCTTTCTATTCAGCTCCACAAGTGTTCTTCATCCTCCTCCTTGTCTTGGAAGATCATATTGTTCCTCTCTTTCCACACCTCCCAGATTAAAGTTGAGGGTCAATTTTCCATATATGATTGAGTCTACTAACTTATCTCCCCAACATCTCCAAGCTTGCAACCAACTTAATAGGCTTTCAATAAAAGGGGTGACCCATTCTAGTTTCTACAACAGTCTCCTCTAGCAATTCTATGCCATCGAGAAATGCAGTAGTAAATGAGTAGATTTCTCAACTTCCTTCTTACACATTACACACCTGAAAGGATCTACAAACCCCAATTTACTTAGCTAGTCCCCCATAAGTATTTTATCCCTTATGGCTAGCCATACAAAGGATCTTGCTTTTTGAAGACAATCTTTGATCCAAAGAAGATGATGTGGCCTTTGATTTTCCATTTGATCTTGATCTAAAAATTTATACCCAATTTTTACCACATAATTGCCACTTTTAGCTCCACACCAAATGATTTGGTCTTCCTCTTTCATGAACTTGACAGTTCAAGATTGTAACATCTCTCTAAACCTGATCTCTGCTTCACCCGGTAGCCCCAATTCCCCAGGGTCATTCCACTTCCAAAATAGAACCTCGAAGTTGTCTTCTTGAACCAAAAAATACACAATATACTTACCCCACCTTGTATCCATAACATTTATGATCTCTTGCCATGTTCTGTTCAAATTCATATTTTGGAGCCCTTCCCAGGAGTCCTCCCAAAATTTAGCTTTCCTACCATTCCCAATCTTCCAACTAAGATATTTTGTGATCACCTCCTTGCAATCAATCAAGAAATTCCATATGGTTGACCCCCTATGGGGTTCCTAATTGTCAAAATTCTTTCTCTGCCCTATCCTTTTAGATATTTGTTAACTAATATTCAAACCCACTTTTGAATTGGGTTCTTATACATACTCCATATTAGCTTAGCGCCCATTGCTTCATTAACTAGATTCCACTTTCTTATCCCTGCCCAACCTTTGTCTTTCTATTTACAAATCTTATCCCACGCCAACAATGGGATCTTGTCTTTATCCCGCTTGTCATTCCAGAAGAATTTCCTCGTCCCTTTCTCAATTACCTTATTAATTTTTTCTGGGATTCTTAAGCACAACATAGAGTATAAGGGAATTGCAAAGACCACTGATTTTAGCATCAAAATTATTCCCACCGATGTTAGTCATTTTTTTTCTATCCCTCCATTCTACCTAAACAATTCTCAACTACCTTGTTCTATAAGTTCGACCGACATGCACCTCCAAATAGGGGAATACCTAAGAATTTCCCAGGTAACTAACCCACTCGGATACCCAATGTGTTTGTTATTTCTCTTTGAATATCTACGTTAGTATTGAAACAATACATTTATAACTTATGCCAATTCATCGCCTATCTTGATACTTTGCAATAGTTGTCAAGAGTATTGCGAATGATCCTGGCTTCAAGAATTGTGGCTTCTATAATACCCTAAAAATGGTCATCTAAACCATGGGCCCCTAATCTCGACAACATCACCAAGGTCCTAACCAAAGCCAATTAAATCAACCTTGAGCACATTATTAATTCTTTAATCATCAAATATCACATGGCAAATCAATTACTCAATATTAATTAAATATTTATTTAATTAATTGAATCATTTCCAAGAATATCATTTTGATCAATTATCCTATTTTAGTTTATTAAATATCCTTGCACATTTAATTAATTAATAAATTTGCCATTTAATCATGCAAAAAGAATTAATTTATTACAAAAGAGGAATTAATCACAAAGCAAGAGTTGAATTGAAATTAAACAAAAAGAATTGAATTGAGAGAGAAATCAAACTTGAGATATTATTTCTTTTTCTAAATTTAGAACTTGAAATCAGAAAAGCAATTAAATTGAATTATTGAATTATTCTCTAAAATTGGAACTCAAAGCTTTTAAGAAAAATAAGTTCAGTTGCATTGAAAAGACTCTTTTCTTGAATAAATCAAATATATGCATGGAATTATCTATTTTTATCACAAATGCATGGAATTAATTAAACCTTATTTCTAATGCAACTTGGACTTCTTATCTAAATGCATTTCAATTAAACTATAATTGGAATCTATCTCAAGGTTAACTGAACCTGATTTCTCAATTATTTTCAATTAATCCTAAATTGAGCTTTTTTGTAATTCTCTATAAATTCAGCCTTCAGCTCTCATTCCAATTTACCCCAGAGATTTTTGAGAACACACTTGGAGATTATTATCACACTAATTTCGCTTTGGAGTCATTGAAGATCATTGTGCTTTTTTTAGATTATTTGCATCCATCATTGCTTGAATCCATATTGCTTGAATTCGTTATTTGCTTGAATTATTCATCCATTTTGCATCCATATAGTTAATATCATATAGATTAAATCCTTTGTCTTGGTGTAGTCTAGTCACTAGTATTGCTTATAAAAATCTAAGAGCAATCATATACTCGCATCTTTTAGAAGGCAATTAGTCGCTTTGTTATGGTTTATTACTTATTGATTATTGATTTACTAACCATACATATAATGACTTAATTGAAGTGTTGTGCTTGCAGCTACATACACTTTTTCACACACACAACTTCCACCAACAACAAAGTATCATCTACAAATTGAGTATGCATTACTGCTTCTATGTTCCTCACAATCCTAAGACCTTTTCATCTGCCCAATTATCTAAGTCTGGATATCATTCGCCCCAAAGCCTCTATCAAAATGATGAATACGAAAGGCAAAAGAGGATCATCCTGAGGTATGCCCCTTGAAGTCGAGAAGAACCCTTGTGGGCTACCATTAATTTGAACCGATATTCTTGATGAGGATATACAACTTCCTGTCCATTCTAGCCATGTTTCACAAAACCCAATTTTTTTCATAACCTTAAGGAGAAATGACCTATTGACATGATCATAAGCCTTTCAAATATCCACCTTAACCAACATTATACTTGTCTTTGCCCTTCTAATTGAATGGATCACCTTGTGTGCTACAATAATTCCCTCAGTAATGGATCTATTGGGAGTGCATCCACTTTTCTCCTCCGATATAATGTCTGGAAGTACTTTTCTCAACCCATTGGCTATCACCTTTACTATGATCTTATAGGTAGTGTTGCATAGTGAAATTGGGTGAAAATCATCAAAGAATTGCACATTCTCTTTCTTTGGAATCAATGAGATGAAGGTGTTATTGATTACTTTGGAAATATATCTTTTCTCCCTTGCCTCTTCAACCATTTCGATATATCCATCTTCACAACATCCCATAGATTTTAGAAAAAAGATGGAGGGAACCCGTATGGGCCTAGTGCCTCGTCCCCCTACATGGAGAATAGAGCAGTTTTTACTTCCTCCATTGAAACTTTCTGACATAGAAACTTGTTTACCTGCTCTGTGATTATGGATGAGGCGTAGTTTAGAATTTCATCTAAGTTGTTTGCCAATGCATTACCTTCTGTTGTCAATAGGTTATGGAAGAAGTTTACCGCCTCCTTATTAATATCCTCTGATTTAACTAGAATAGAGCCTTCTCCATTTTTTTATCTAGGAAATTCTATTAGAGACCCTTCTAGCTTTAACTGAGCTATGGAAAAATTTAGTATTTTTATCCCCTTCTTGAAACCATCTTTCTCTGGATTTTTGCCTCCAGAAAGTCTCCTCCCTTGCCAATATTTCTACCTGTCGTGAATGTAGTCTTTCCACCTCTTTCATTCCCTTTTGAATAATCTTCTCCTTAATTTATGTTAGGTTGTTTTCTAATCTAATTTTCTCAGCAAATATGTTACCAAATTGAGTGTGATTCCATTCCTTTAGCTTTTCTTTTAGAAATTGCAGTTTCCTTACTACTCTAAAAGCCTTTGTACCTTTTACCCTAGGTGCATTAGACCACCACTGGGCAATCAACTCTTTCAATTTTGCATCTCACAACCAAATCTTCTCAAACTTAAAAAGGCATCTTATTGTAACATTATTATTTTGCATCAACAGAGTGATAGAAAAGTGATGTGAACCAATGTAGGGAACAATGGAATCCTCACATACACTAGCAGAGAAATTCCAATTTTTTGACAAAAGAAAATGATCCACTTCTAGGAAATAAGGTCTCCTCCTGATTGTCTATTTGTCCACGTATAACTGTCATTCTTGAATTTTTTATCTATTCATGTGTTATATTCTATGAAGTTCTTGAACAACAAATATTAATTATTATTACCCCCAATACCACCACTTTTCTCCGTTGGGCTCCGTTGCATTAAAATCCCCTCCCAAGATCGCACATCTATTTCCCACATTTTGCAAAAAGTTTGATATTTGCTCCCATACCTCCGCTTTATCCCTCCTTGATGTCGGGTCATAAACATTGATCAAAATGAATTTGCAATTGTCATGCAGGTTCCTCATCAACACCGCTAGCTAGTTTCTGTTCAGGGCCAACTCCTCTCCCTTGAATGAGTATGGTTTCCAAAGGGTACTCAAGCCTCCTAACACTCCTTCAACATCCACCATAGAACTCTTCCACATTTTCCATTTTTGTTGGAACTTAACTCTATCTTCTGGTTTGATTTTTGTTTCCTGCAACATAACGATATTTGGTTTCGCCTGACCAGCGCCTCTTTTGACCAAGAGAATTTTGTCAGATGCATTACAACCCCTTACATTCCAAGATAGGATCTTCATTGCCCTCCAGAAAGGGTAATGCCCTTCCCGAATCTCAACTTCCATCTACCTGCCATCTCCAATTGTGTTCTCCTAGATTTCTTCCCTCTACTCCTTTTCTCCCCCACGTTAGTCCTCACATCACTAACATCTTCCTCCTCATCTATATCAAAGGGATCTTCCTCCTCCAGCTCCAAATTTACTATGTCGTCAAAACATATTTTCCTCATAGTAACCCTAAAGGGGGACGGGCTAAAACATTCGAGCCTTAGAGAGGTTGGCCTGGTGTTTCCTCCCTCTACATTCACATTTTATATATCCTCATCCGGTCTGCTTCTTTTCTAATACTATGATATGGGGTTCTCCTTTGATAGGTTTTACGAGGGGAAATTGTATCTAACTTCTGTGATTGCTCAGATGTTTTGTTTCTCATCTCCTTTAATGGCAATCTTCCAAATGTTGAGTTGTCAATAATCATCTCGACATTGTTTACAGTGTCCTCCAACGGATTCATGATTGTTGTTTTGTCTCCCATAACCCTCGTTTCCTTCGAGTATGCCATATCATCTTGCCCTATAATTCCAGAACTTTCCCTGCTTGCATAGTTTCCTGTTAGAGCAGTCAACCTTTCTTCCTCTGCCCACCTCAAAGGCTCTAACTCCTTTTGAATGTCTGCTCCTGCATCTCCAGCCTTGTTATCTTTTTCAAGATTTTCTATTTCGATTTCCTTTGATTTGTCAGCTTCTTTCCTACCTTCCTAATTTATCTGATCTTCCTCCATGTATTACAAACCCTCTTTCTCCTTGCCTTTATTGCTCTTCAAACACTCCTCCACTTTGTGTCCATTGCTCTTACAGTTTTTGCAGGTTTCTACAATGTTTTCTACTTCAATCTTTTGAACTCAGATGCCTTCATTCGTGATTAGTTCTATTTCTTTCAACAATGGAGGGATTGGTCGCCACATAATGCAGATTCTTATATAGACACTCCCGTTTGTAACCTCTGCTACTTCATCTTCTTTGATAAATCCCCCTATCTTATTCCCAATATGTTTGAGGGTTCCAAATTCCCAATATTCTCTTGAAAGATTGTAGAGCCTTATCCAGTCCGGGACTTCTTCAATCTTAGCTCAAAGGGGATCAAAATTCGGCTCCCACTCTTTGATATACACTCCCATCCCATCCATTAGGAAAGGTCCCCTCGAAGGATGTCTTTTTTTCTCTTCTTATCTAGACAAATAACCAAAAAGAATCCAGTAGGAAGGGATTTAATGATTATTTCCTTACCCTAAATCTCTTCGCACCATCTTCTTACTTTCAGGATAGTTGGCCGATATCCAGCCCACTTTATGAAAAGTCCTTTATCCTTGAGGAAACTCACTGAGTCCTTCCAACCCTCGTCTTCGATCTCGATAGAAATCCTTCTCTCACTGTCAACTTGAATGCCTTTGTGGGATTCCCCTACTTTCGTATTTCCTTGCTTCGACTGCCATATCTTCTTTGCAATATGGTTGAAAGCCCTTTTGTGGCTTGCAAACATCTCTGCGAAACCCCATTTTCCCGGTGGTGATCGGTTCTATCTTTGTCTTTCTATCTTCGCCACACGGCTTCTATTCCGCTCTAGATTCGCTTTCTAATCCTCCCAAACCCTATGCGGTGGACTCCATGGTAGCCATCCGCCCTGATGCCTCCTGTAAATCCTTCTTGAAAAATTTGACAGTTGCACAAACCCACGCCTCTCCATCCTGTTCGGAGTGTATGCTCCTACATATATAAAAATAATTAATTGAGTTAATTAAATTCATTGGAAGGGGATTTTAACATCGCATGCATTTTCATATGTTTGAAAGATACTATATCATCACTCTCTTATTTAATCATCAATTAAAGTAAATAACCATATTCTGATCTTATTAAGTAAACTAATTAACAACATCAACATTATTTCATTGCAACTGGTAAACATATAATTATTCCCCAAATAGTCAACATAATAGAAATCCACTAAATCTAATATGCATATCATCAATTGCATCAAAAATCATTTAACCTTTTTAATGAAATAAAATAACATAAATATAATTTACTACTTTCAATTCAATCAATCAGGTTAACATCACTTATTACATTCTAGTCATTAATCCAATCAACCCATCACAATCATCAAAGTTACAATAGGTCACGTATCCAAAAAAGATATGAAATAGTGGTTCTCACAACCACACACAAGAAGGCAAACACACATGCTAATGTACAACAAAATCAAGATCAACATGAAGTAACCCAACACATTATAGGTCCAACACGACCACATAACATATACCAATAAAAAACAAAAGATAAGCACTCAAGACACATTTTTCAACCATAAGATATCCAATCAAGGTCAAAACATCACAAAGATGATTCACCTACAAATTGCACAAGGCATCACCGTAGGCACAAGGCATCACCGTAGGCACAAAGCCAATCTACATAGAGAAGCAAAAATTCAAAGAAAAAATAGGAGGGACATTCACTACATGTAGTCTTGAATTGTAAATAATGTTGAACATCTCTTATTTTGGTCTAGTTATGGTGTTAGCTTGTATGAGGAATTTTGGACCTTACTTTGTTTGATGATCACATCTGAGTTGTAACATATTTAATTTTTTAGTTATAAATAGGGAACCATAGTGTATTTATTTTTTCGAAGCTTTAAATTGGTTGGCCCAAAGAGCTATGTTGGTAAGAGACATGAGATGGAGGAGTATAATCGTTGCTTACCAATACTAAATTAATTAATTCAATATAGAGGATTCTTGAGAAGTATTGATCCTTTTGGGAGTCGTGAGAAAATGTAAATGATCATTACTTGATTTTTTGTTTTATTGAATTTTTATTTGGGAGATTGTCTTGGTTGTTTGTGCAATTTTTTTATTTTTATTTTTAATTTGGGCACCAATATGTAAAACTTTAGGCCTATTCCATGGAAAGGGTGAGCGGGTGTTGTGAATGAGGAAGAAAATAAGAGAAAACAGAAATATATATATATATATATATATATATATATATAATGTTTATGTTGTATTGTTCATGCAATGGAATTCTAAAAACGTCGTTGATATAGTTAGTATACACTACTTACTTTATTCTTAAGAGGGTCTTTCATAAGTATAGTTCTTACTTTTTTGGTTTGATAGAAAAATGCTTGGTTTTATCTTAAACAAAGTGGGTAGGTTCTATTGTCTCTATCTAGTTTTAAAGAAGATATTGTTTATTTTTCCTGGCTTGTGAATGGAGTCATAAGACATTGTGAGCTATGATAGTGGTCAATGTCAATAGGGCTAAGGTAGTTTACTCTTGTTCTAGTAAACCCTTCAAGGGTATTCTTTGTAATTTGGCTTGTGATTTTTTATTTCTTTGCCTCTACATGTGCTATTATTGTTGTGCTTGGAGGAATAACATTAATGCTTTCTTGTACTTGAGGCAAGATTTTGGTGGTCCTTAGTAGAGGTTAACTACATCATTGTACATAAGTAATTAAAAATGTACTGACTAAGCTTAGGCAAATGAAACAATGTTATTTTGGATAAATAAAACATAATTATTGAGAATTGAAGAGAAAAAAATTCATGTTTTAAATATTGTATTCATATAATATAGAAATCTTAATGTCTTCAATTAAAATGAATACTAAATTTTTTATAAGGAAAGTTAGATATTAATCTCAAATTTAAAATTATTTTTTATAAACTATTATTTACATTTTGATTCAAGCATTAATGTAAGATGGCATGCGAATAATTAAATATACAGATCTATCGTATATATTTTCTTTAATATAGTAACTAATAAACAATCAATAATTTAAGATTTGAAATTTCAATTTTAGCATAATAAAATGTACAAAACTTATTTTTTTTGAAAAAAAAATGTGATATTGTATTATTCAGTTCAAAATCTTTATTTAGCATAATATATAGATACATATTATGATACAACTTGCTCCCAAAAGCTATTCTCAACTTAAAACTTGAGTAAATCATTTGCCAGGAACAAAATTGGTAGCATAAGCCCAAGCATTGTTGGTAGAAGGATCTGCTAAATGGTCATACAAGTTCTCAATTGGTCCCTTTCCTGTTACAATAGCCTGCACATAAAATCCAAACATAGAAAACATAGCCAATCTCCCATTCTTGATCTCCTTTACCTTGAGCTCAGCAAAGGCCTCAGGATCATCTGCCAAACCCAATGGATCAAATGCTCCACCAGGATAAAGAGGATCCAACCCCTCACCAAGTGGTCCACCACCAACTCTATACCCCTCAATCAAACCCATCAACACTACCTACAAAAATTTAAATGTTTAAGAACTATTTATAAAATATATAATAGTGAAACACCAAACTATATGTATATGTATACATATGTATATACCTATATATGTATTATATATGTGCATATGTATGTATTCTCACACACATATACATATACATATACATAAGCACACATATACACGTGTATATTGATGAGTTCAATATGTATATATGTATTTGTCAATTTCAAATATATTTCAAAAAAATTATTGAATAATAAATCTATTTTTATAACTTGAAAAAAAAACATGGATAATTAAGAAATAAAATTCTTGAAATTCAACTTACCTGGGATGCCCAAATGGCTAATATGCTTTGTGCATGGATAAGATTAGGGTTGCCTAAATAGTCAAGGCCACCTTCACTAAATATTTGGGATCCTGCTTTGAACCACACAGCTTCACCAAATTTGACGCCAGTTTTGGATAAAATTTCTGGGAAGACACAACCCAAGGCACCCAACATAGCCCATCGACAATGGATGACTTCTAGTTCTCTATTTTTGGCAAATGTTTCTGGGTCTGCAGATAGGCCTGCGGTGTCCCAACCATAGTCACCAGGGAACTCTCCAGTTAGATATGAAGGTGTTTGTTCCGAAAAGGGACCCAAGTACTTGGGGCGATCTGGTCCATACCTGCCACATGTTTTAATTTTTAATCAAGATTGATATAAAACTTTCAGACTAAGAGAACTTTCATAAGATCTAATGATCTGAAGCAGGTTTAGAACTTACAAACCAAAAATCTGTACTTAAAAAGTTTTTCTACAGTGGAATATACACAATCAAAGCAAGGAAAATCTTGCTCAACTCAAGAAAATCTACCTAAGATCTGACCCATTAACAGAATTTCATTTGGAGACATGATATTGAGGTGTGATCCTCATTAACAAACATAACTTTTTCTCAATTGAAAACACACAAACCTACTCTTTAAGAAAAGAAAGAAAACAAGTAAAGCAGAAATGTTGAGCTTTAATGGCCATTGGATAGTACCAGAGACTCTGTGGGACGCTCTTAATGGTCCTACGCATGTTAACACGAGACTCAAAATTGCCGATTGCGATGCCCATTTGCCTGGCGAATTCATTCCTTGGTTGATTAAGGGGCTGCCCTGCGAAGCTCCCTAAGCTTGACATCTGAAAGGCAGCCATTGTAAGACACACACAATTAGACTAGTGTTGTTGGAGTGAATTGAGGAGAGTTGTAGTACTGTATTGTATTGATTGGAGGAGGGAAGCGAGAAGGTTTTGTAGTGAAAGTGGTAGGGTTGTCTGAGAGCTTATCCTTATGGGAGGCTTTCTATTGGGCGCCTAGATACGTGGTTAGGTTTGGTAGATTTCCATGGCATGGGAACCACAAAGCTTCAAGGCGTGTGCCTGCGCATGGTCCCGCCATGCTGACACGGCGGCTGCTGCCCCTCGCTTCACATTATTGTAGACATTTCAAAAAAGACTTAAATTTCAACATTATGATGTGGTGGTGGAAACATGTCCTTAGAGAGCTGCAATGCACCCCCTCTACAAACCTATGGAGTGAAACAATTACTTAGTGTTTTAACAACGAGAATTTAATAGTAGTGTTTGAAATGGTTTCGGTTATTCTTCATACAAAATGGTATGTTTATAAAAATATAAATTCATATAATATATAATATGATTGTTTTTCTTTGGATTTTTTATATATATTTTTTCTTTTTCTTTTTGACAAATTACTATTTAAGAGTTAGCTCTTTTTCTATTAAAATTAAACAAGTGAGAGTTACATTAATAAAAAAGTATACTAAAAAGTTTTAGGCCGAAGATTTGAGAGCAACATTTGAAACTTTTTCTGAGAGAATTTCTCTTTGCCTGTTGATCTAAGAGTCATTTGATGCCTGGATGAAGTCATTGAAGATTTCTTCCTCTATACTTTTGTCCAATCCAGACCTGAAGGGGAGACTTGAGTGTCCTTTGGACATGCCTCAAGCCTTGTAGTCGTTGGAGAAGCAAAGGGAATAAGAAGTTCAGAAATTGTAGTTGTATTAGAAGAGACAACCAAGTCTCCCACTAATGAAATCACCGTAGGTTCAGCCACATTGGCTGCCACATGAGAACCCAATGGAAGAGAGGAAGGCACTGCAGAGCATTGTGCATTCGATCCTATGTTGCTTTTTGGACCATCTGAGACAAATCGGTTCTAGTTTGATTGTTGGGAGGGACAACATAGCGTTAGGGTTCTGCCACAATCCACCAAGAGGCTTTGCCACCTTACATATCCAAATTCCCACGCTCATGAGTAGTAATCTTTTGACATTGAGGAGTGAAATGATCAATCGAGAAGCATTTTTTGCATCGAAAAACTGTATTTTCTCATAATCAACTAGCTGCACCTAACAATGTCTTGCCACCTTCAGCAAGATTTCTGCAGGAGCCCTTTCAATAGACCCATTTCTCCACATATTTGTGCACAGGTAGAATTTTGGTAGTTGATTGTTTCCTCTGAATTACAAAGATATTTCCCTAATCCGTTGCCAATGGCTTGTAAACAATCTAATTTCAAAAATTGAAATGGAAGATAGAGAAGGCGTACCCAAAACAAAGCAAAGGAGAAGTTTTCAATTCGAGGACCAAATGACGAATACTAGGTTTTCATACATAAAAAATCTCCCCATAGAACCCAAGGACCAATTTTTAGCGCCCAATCCTTGTCTACATGAGATTCAAATTTCAAAATGAAAAAGCCCTTGCATAAGAGAAAATACAAATCTATTATTTCAATTGATCTTTCCAATTTTTCAAAATCCACGCATGCAATTCGCTTAACTTTGGCCATAAATTAGTGAATCTACAAATCAAAGCATAGAAATACCTCTCTATCATAGGCCAAATCATCCAAACAAATTTTAGGTATCACGGTCGAGCAGTTGACATAAATTGCAGGTCCGTGAGGAACAAAATTGCCAAACGAAGCCATCGAGGAGGAATGAGGATTAGGCGCATTTGGTTGTCCCTAAGCAGACCCCAATGCCTCATTTTGCAAAGCTGATCTACATTGTGGAGGCGACCGAGAGTTTTGTTGTTGATTATGGGCCAGAGAGGGTGCACCACGTGCCCTAGTTCCTAAACGCAACACCTCAGAGAATGAAATCCGTCCCTTAACAGATCCCTTACACCTAGGATGGCAAGCACCATCAATGATGCGATGAGACCCCGACTCGAAGTGTCCATTGGTCGTGGGTAAAGCAAAGTGTGAAGTCGAAGCAATCGAAGACATAGTAGAGCAGATGCTAGAGAAGAGAGAAACTAACTTTGGTTTTTTTTTTTTTGAACAACACCATGGAGTCGGATTATGAGGATTCGGCAACTGAAAAACCTGTTAAAATCTATTGTGCTATGTAGATTTGTATTTTTTTGTTTTTGTATGAACATCATTTTGTGTGGAGAATAGTTGCGTGACGCGTCCTTTCAAACTAGCATATCTCTTTTTAGATAAAAATATGCAAATTATGCCAAGAGATATATTTGATTTAAATCAAATTGATAGCATGGAAATGAAAATGGGATGTATATTTGAGTAAACTTTCTTTAATATAAAATTGTTACAAAAGATAATGATAAGAAAACTGCGTAATGTAATAATTATAAATTTTATTCATTTCTATCTTTCAAAATATGAATCTCAACAAGAAGTTAAAGAAGACCATTTGAAGTGTATGAGTTGTAATTATTTTTCTTTAAGTAATTTTTTTGATAGATAATGACAAGTAATTTTTCATTAACTAAATATAAAGGGAAAGTTATATGAATACATAAGATGACATGAAAGTTCGTGTACTATTTTTTGTGTATGGTAACATGCATCTCCTCTATATCTTAAATTTTCAGCTTCTAAGTACAATTACAGTTCAAATTCTCAATCTTATAGTAATTCCAGTCTTGCAAAACAAATTACAATTATAATTTAAGTCATGGTTACAATTAAAATTTTGAAACTCCCAAGCAAGAAATATGAATCTCTATATTTCACTTTGTTAAAGAAAAATCAAATGTTAATGTTTTCTCACTAAGATATGAATCATAATTCAAACTTTCAAAGTACAATTATCATTAAGTTTTTGGTTTGGAAATGTGCCTTCATTTTCAACTCTTCCCAAGCACAATTAAAGTTAATTTCTCAATCTAGAATATAACTTTTAAATTTTCACTATTTCAAAGGACAACTATGGTTAAAATTAAAGCACAACTACAAAATATTTCTCAAACTAGAAATGCGAATCTCAAATTTTCTATCTTCCAAAGCACAATAAGATTTTCACTTTTTAAAGCACAATTAAAGTTAAATTTTACAATTCTATAAGTCGGAACTTACAAGATTGAAATGTGAATAACAAACTTTCACTCTTCCAAAGCACAATTACAGTTGAAAATCCAAATGCAGAAAAGAGAATCTTAGTTTTTCAATCTATTGATGCATGATTACAATTAAATTACTTAATTCTTCGAGGTCACGTATCAAAGTTCACATCTCAAGGCCAATCACATTTAAAAGAAATGTTAAGTAATTAAGTAATGAATCAAAATCATGATTACAATTAATTGAAATTTGTAAATTAGATTTACAAATTTTAGATTCGAAATCTTCTAATACACATATTAAAATTAAACTTGTCTATCCAAGAAAATGATTATAATTAAAATTCTCGATCTAGAAATATGAAAATTAGGATTTCACTTTTCATAAGGGCAATCACAGCTAAAATTTGCAATCTCTTCAACCAAGAGATAAGGGTTTAAATCTTAGGACCAGTCAAGATAAAACAAATACCAATAATTCATCAGGTAAATCAAATTGAAATAACTCACCAGGAAATCATTTAACTGACCTAAATTTAACGTTATAATTGCATATAGAAACATCAGAATTTTAAGCATATCTTGAGATGTACTTCACCAAATAGTTCCCTACGATCTCTGGACCCAATCCAGGGACCATGCTTTTTCTTGGGCTTCTTCATGAGCTTCAACGATTCATCGCCAATCACTCAGACGTCCTTCTCATTCTGTCTATTCATGGTAATCTTGTTCAGTCTATCGATTTTATAATATGAAAAAACACGATCCTGAAGCATAAGCCAGTGCATTCTCCATCTCTTGCCGTAATTAACCCACTTATACAAAATTCTTGTAATGCCTTCTCCGACAGTATTATTCACCATCTTCATCTCTATCAACTCTTGATTAAAAATGGAAGAAGCAAAATGTAGTGACATATTACTATCGAAAGGCGAATATTTTATGTGCATGACAGTTGAAGGTGGTAGAAAATAGTTGGTTCGTGGACAAGTCGACATTATTTATGCTTTCATTTGTTATTTGGAAATAATTGAAGGGGTGTTATAGTAGAACACAAGGAGATGCATTTGATGGGAGATAGCATTTTAGTTATCCATTCTGCTACGTACTTGGTAGGGGATTGGTCTCTGGATCGAAAACAAGCTAACTCTAAATTATAAGGAGGCCGGGGTGAAAGATAATCTACGATGAAAGGTAAGGTGTTGATTTTGCCAAAGAAATTTCGATTTTTTCACTGGATAAGGGTATTCTGCAATTGCTTCAGTTGGTATTGTAGAAGCACCCAACCATACACTGGATCAGGAAGTCATGCGTCTACCTCGCATGCCAAAGAGTTTACTTTCAAAAGATCAGAGGAAGGAGACAACAGTTTCAAAATCTTCAAGTTCCAAGATCGTGATATAATTCAGAGAGCAGACTTGAGGAAAATGTCAACACACATGGAATTTCTAATGATGTTATGCAATCGACTGTGCATAGCTAATGCTAGTGCGTGGCTGGCAGAATATCTAAATGGATTCCGCATGCACATCAGACATTACAAATAATAATACATAATAGTCCTTTGTCATTACCTAATGGCATACATATCTGATCCAATGCTGAGATGTATAACGCCTCTTCATTCTTGTTCTGAGATACCAAATAATCGTAGTGAGATGCAAAAGCAAATGAGACGTGTGTACATATAAATGTGCATTTATGGTGAATTAATGAGCTTTAAAAGAATTCGTTTTTGTTGATCAGCATTGTTAAATAGGCGATTGGGTGAGTAGAGACTTTCGTATTTTCATACATTTCATTGTCACAGACACATCAAATTAAATGCTTCTAGTTTTTATTGATAGAGGTTTTTGCATTCATATGTGAGTGTAATATGCCTCTCGACATAATAAATCTGTTTGAAATTAAATCATAAATAATAATATTTGATTTTTTTATGAATAAGTATTCATATTATCATTTATAAAATAGAGTTACACATTTTCACAAATAAAGGTGGGTGGAAATCGTCACATCCTTAAAGTTTAAATGAGGTAACAATTCATAGCATAAAACCCTAAAATATTGTTGTTAAGTGGTTAGAGCAATAATAGTGGGAGGAGGATCTTGGTCATCTAATTTACCTCATACATTAGCAACGTCTAAAGAGTCCACGTGAGGGTCCCACCCATCACTATCATTTTCTTTATTACTATCTTCTTCTTTTATTTGCATGATCAAGTGAGATAATAAAGAGTGACTTGAGGGAATCTACGGAAATCAAACCAGCCAGTAACACCTCCTACTATTCATCCAGAATTTCCTCCTCCAAGTGGTAGAGAGGTGAAGCATTGAAGAGTAGGTCATCACCAACCTTGCTAACCATGATCCCTTCTCACAATTTGGAAAGAAGTGTGTGAACAAATATCTCAGTTGCCTTGAGCAAAGAGACTACATCTGTGATGGCACCCATGAGGAGGGGAGGGGCCCCGAGAGGAAGACAAAGGTGGAGGAACTTTGGAAAAAACACAACCTGGGTATTAAACCAATGATTAAATAGCATCTATAAGTGAGCCACTTTGTAGCTTACATGTGGATTTATACTAAAACATTGGAACAAATCATACTTTTTGCATAAAGTAAAAATACCAATCCATAAAATAATTGGAAAAATACCAAATTTTCTATCTTTCCAAATCTTGAACAAAATCCCCACCCTAGAAGCATGCCAAATTTAAGAGATTTTTTTTTGGGATAAGAGGTCATTCCCTTAAAATAACCATGTGTCATGATTGTTATGATCTAAATGGCTTTAAAAAGTTATGTATTCAAGTGCAAACATTTTGGGCTCTAGGAGAAAACCAAAAAAAGTGTTTGAGATATCCTATTATGCATAAAAGGGACATAGGCCTCATCATTCTCACAATCCGTGAAAACCAGAAAGAAAAAGGCTCAGGGTCATTCCGAAATTGGATAACCTAGAACCAATGGGGAGGGTTTGAAAAGGAATACACTAGACAAATTAAGCCGTTTTTTGTTCCAGAACTATCAACCAAGTGATGAAATATGTGTTGTTGTCTAGAAGTCGATGACTACAAACAACACTATTGATTCAAGGTGGGCACCATGAGCAAATGAGAAGAGAGCCAATGATATCTTTTCTAAGGCTTATAATTCTAGAAATTGGTGTCTTGACACCACTTTGAGTCTTTCAACCAAGGTTTACAATAATTTGAACCAATTTTGTGAATCAAATGAACTACGATGACCCCTATAGACATATTAATGGTTTCATGATCTTGATTAGAAACATAAAATCTAGCCTTGGCTCCATTCCATGAAAGGATAGTCACGGAAGATTTGGAAAAAAAGTCCTAAGTAGTTTTAATTTATTTTTAAATGCCTTAGACCATAAACCCAAGGCATCTTCACAAGAGGATAATTATTGCCTTGAAAAATAGGACACCACCAAGTATTCTAATGATTAATAAAAGACCAAAACTAAAGCCAAAACTATTCTAGAGGAGCCAAGATTTCATAGCTTCTTAGGCCCTCTAAATACTTTTTATCATAAAATTCCTTTATATTTGAATAACATCTTTCATACTTGGGTAAGTGCACCAAAATGGGGGACCAAAAGGGGATCTTAAGTTGCCACTTTTTTTTTGAAATCAACAAAGTTTGATCTTCGTCGAGAAATTGAAGATAGGCACACTCAAAATTTGAAGATGCAACAACAACAAGAGTTTAAGTTCTTTGAAACTACTTTCTAAACTACTAATTTATTTTGAAAATGGTGGAGATTAAGGGTTTCAAAAAGGGGCACCGCATTTATTGGTCTTGTTTAATTATCAGAAAAAACATAACATAGCACCAAATGTGGTGGCCCTAAAATGTTGATTTTTTTTTAGAATTTTGAAAATCATTCCAGTCAGAGAATAGCTAATACCATATAGTTTATGCCAAATTTTTTTGGCTGAAGAGGACACGTGAAAACACAAATTTGAGTGTTCTCCCCCCTAAATTTTTTGAGAACTAATAAAAAATAAATCTCTTTTCAATACATATAGAATGGAGTCTAGTTTCTAAAAATGTAATTTGTTTCAAGATCTGATGGATGAGTAAAACTATGCCCAAAATAGCACATGTTGGTTTTTAACAAAAAGCATACACACTAACAAAATAAAATAGAGATGAAAACCTTAACATAATTAAAATTTGAAAAGAATTATATGGTTAGATAGCTAATAGAGAGCTTATCATTATTGTGGTATTTTTTTATTTGCATTAAAACATGTATGCAAACTTGATGGAGAGTACAAACAAAAAATGTGAGGAAGTTTTATATGTTTTCAGAAAAAAAACACATCTCAAGCTTGAAATGATTATCCAAGCCTTTGGGTTAGATGCCCAAAGAAAATTAAAGCCAAAGTCTTGGTGTTTCCCAAAGCAACACATTTGGTGCACGTCAAATCTAAAAAATATATATTTTACATTTGACGTAAACCAAATGGTTTGCATTGGAAAAATTTCTAGTTTGGTCACAAGCTAGACCCAAACCCTGGAGAAGAATATATACATGAAATATAATATTATATGTCATTTTCCTATCTTATACTTTAAGTTATTGTCGTCACCTAATAGTGCACCCTTGCTGAGTAATCTCAGCCTACTGGTAAAACATTGATCTAATCCTTCCTCTAAATCTTACCCATTTGGCTAACCATAGGTTTTATTCAACCTCATCCTCTTTTCCTAGAACCATATGTGTGCATTCCTAAATATCCTAATATTTGAGAATATCCTAATATTTGGAAATAAATGCTTTTATTTGGGTTTTTTTCTCCCTTTTAGTCAACCTTTCATAAATAATTTAATTAATTAAATTCACCTCATTCTTCTATTAAATAAATCAAATGCATAATTTGACTATTTAATTCATTTTTTGTCCCTTTCTTCCTTTTTCCCATTTTGGAATTAATTAATTAAATTTATTCTATTTCTTCACACGTTTCCTAACTTTAACCCTCCTCTAACCCTTATCTAACTCCTCCTCTAACATAATCCACCTAGCTAACCATTTAATATTTATAATATTGACTGGTCAAGTATCACTAGTTTTTTTAGTTTTTCCTTTCATGTCTAAATTTTTGATCAATTTTGGTTTTTGCCCCTTTTGAGTTTGCCAGAGCAGTCTAACACATTTGACACCTAGAAATATGCATCTGATAGCCATAAATCCACATTTGATATGTTGATGTGAGTTTGAAGCAATCTAGTGCACATTTGAGGCATTTTGATGCACATTTGAAGCACAAAATGATGCTTTTGATTTGCTTCCTTTAGTTTGCCCAGTTGGGTTGTTTGACCTATATGTTTGCTTTCTAGGTTCCAACTATCTTGGATGGAGGTGTATTTAGATGATTTTAGTATGATTATATATTGTGGCATGAATATTTGTGTGTGTAATCTTGGATTGGTATCAATTTGGATCCATTCTTGTGGTTTTTTGGTTAATTGAGTATTTTATGGTGATATGTGCATATGGCATTGCAAATGTAAATACTATTTTATGTGTATTAAGGATTTTAGGCTCAATTGATGAAAGTACCTATGTTGCATATTGATATTGTAATGAGTTTCATGTTTTGTATTTCATTGAGCCTAGGGTAGGTAGTAGAGTCAATGATGAAAGTGGCTCCCAATGTGTCCCCGACCCAAAGTGGCACTAGAAATCACAGTGTGGGGAGTTACTTAATCAAGTGAAAACATTAATTAAAACTTGGGATGGGTTAAAACATTAAATAAGATAATTGGTGTCCCAAAATTGCCTTGAGTGCTAGTACAAGGCTAAGGAAGTCTTGGGAAGGCATGCTCACACATGTAGGTGTTGGATCTTACCCGAAGTGGTATGCTTGCACATATGACGCAGGATCTTGCATGATCATCATTCTCATTTGTATGAGGAAATGTTTGGTTCTACATGAGCCATCTCTTTGAGCTATGCAATGAAACTCCCCTCTCTTGTTCTCTATGTACCTAGCCCTTTAGATAAATAAATATGCCTTCTAGATATTGATAGTGCTCTCTTATGGATTTACGTGCTTTTCATGAGTTGGTCTATGGCCTTATTGCCTCTTGATGATTGGATGATGGGTGGACTCTCTCTTGATGCTTGATGTCACTCTTCTATGTTGAGAAAATCCTTATTGGTTAATGTGATTGATCGCTTGAGGTTATGGATTTACCACCTTTTAGGGCATGTGCACAAAGATGGTGGTCAAAAAAGTGGACACCACCCAAAAAAAACTTGGAAAAATAGGCAGTGCGTACGCGGTTTTAAAATTTAAAATTCTCGCGTATGCACTTAGGTTTGTTCTTCCTGAGCCTAGAAAAGGTAGCGCGTACACGCTGCATTTAGGAAACTGAGCACGTATGCGCTATGTCTAGGAAAATTAGCACGTACGTGCTGCTTATAGGAAAATGAGCGCGTGCGTGCTAATAATCCTAGTAAAACCACGTACGCGGTGCTTGATAAAAAAAGATTTAAAAAAAACTGGGTCCTCATTTACCCAAAAAGCGCATTTTTTACTTTGTTTTTTTCCCATTTTCTAACCTAAACCACAAACGGGGTGCTAAATTTGTCCTCCAAGCTATGGATCAAGGTTAGTTTTTGTTTATTTTTGTCTTTCTTTCTGGTTTATGCAATTTGTTTTACATTTTGAATTTAATTTCATTAATTTTGATTAGGTTTTTTCATTTTTTGTTTCAAAAACCAGATTCTTCTAATCTAGAACAAGAACAACCAAATGCACCTCCTGAAAACCCACAAGAACAACCAAATGCACCTCCTGAAAACACACAAGAACAACCCCCAATTCCTCCTTTTGACTACACAGCCGAAACACAGGAAGAATTAATTAATCAGTTAGGGCAAAATACATCCAAAATCAATAAACTCATTGTAAAATTGTAAACTTCTGAACTTGACCATCATCAATCCCTCGCCACTAGCCTAGAAACATTAGCTAGTGGTGCCATAGTTGTTTCCACAGAAATTACCAAATGGGGAAGCTTTAGGGATAGGTGTCGTCAATTCTATGCCAATGG
This sequence comes from Cryptomeria japonica, assembly GCF_030272615.1. Lineage (NCBI taxonomy): Eukaryota > Viridiplantae > Streptophyta > Pinopsida > Cupressales > Cupressaceae > Cryptomeria > Cryptomeria japonica. The sequence goes on along the minus strand of NC_081413.1, from coordinate 464,136,669 downwards.
GCTATCATACGATGGAGTTAAAAACAAAAATATTTCTAAACAACAAATATGTGCCCTTTTTGTTGACCCCAAAACTGGTTAGTCATTACCTCCTAATGCAAAGAGGTTTCCCATACATTGGTGTACCAATGTGCAGATGAAGAATCTTTTTTGGCAGAGGTGGTGGATGGTCTTTGGCGATCCACCTTGTAATAATTATGAGGTGCCATTATATTTTTTGAGAAAAATATATTTTGAGTTTGTGCTCAATGTGCGCCCAAATTATTTTGACATGAGAGAGTTTCATGGTAGAGGTGGTGGCTCTGCCCAAGATAGACCTAGAGCCCGTAGGCGATTAGCCGCGGAGAGTCGCCGCCCCCTAGCACCCAAACCCAAGGTGCATCAGGCTGTCCCATTAGAGCTGAAAGAGTCGATGGAGCTACAGACTCTTCAGGCGGCCACATCATTGACTGGTGCCATCATCCAGCATGGGACATCATTAACACACCTTATTGTATTGGATGATGAGCTGTTAGAGGGCAACAGAGAGCCCATCGAGCATATGTGTGTCAGTTTCTCGGGGATATGGTCGGGGATAGATGATGCAGCCGGTGCAGATGGATACTCATATCATCTATGCACGATTTGCGGTTGTAGATGTCAGGCTCACACAGTTGAGGATGTCGCACTGACAGATGAGTTGATGGACATGGTGTTTGCCCATGAGCCACAGACACAGGTGTGTTGATTTGAATTCATAACATTTTATTTATTAGTCACTTTAATTTTGTAATTACATAAATGAATTTTCATTTATACATCGATTTAAATTGAGACAAATAATATGCATTTCAGGATGCAGCAGCGGTATCCCATACACCTCCCCCAGTTACCATAGCTGCAACTTCGACGCCTGAGGTATAAATTTTGTAACATGTTAAAATAGAATAGTACACTTTGAATTCAAAAAAATACAAGATATACTAACTATCTTTAATGCTTTGTCCAATTTTTGGTTTGTAGGTGTTGATAGGGGACGAAATGTCCCAGATTGATGACATCACGCTCTCAGTGATCAATTTTGGCCTACAAGGCTATACGGTATGATATTTTGTACAACTCTTTTTATGTATTATTTTGATGGAATATGCAAGTCATTTCATTTTAGATTTTTAAAATTATGTTTAATTTATTATCTGTACTAATATCTCATGTTAATTTTGTGTTTTTAGGGTACCCCCTCCGCGTCTAGGGCTCATCCTAAGAAAAAGAATTCCTCGAAGACGCCAAAATGTGTGAAGAAGGTAATTGAACACATTTTTAGTTGTACAATTGTTTGAAAATGTTGAAATCAAGTATTAGTTGGGGTTTGTAGATTGATTGGTGTTTTTTGTCTATTTTACATGTACAATGGCCATTGAGCTTTGTGGATATGTTGAATGCACCTGATTCGCCCGCGGATCAAGAGAGGGCGGAGGTATGTATCTCTACTTTATTTTCTTGATTTCATGATTATATGCAGACGTACATGTGAACTTGTGATATATTATAATCTTATAATTTTTTCATATAGGAAATATCTATACCTATTTCGTCAATGGCGAACCCTCCTCCTTGCACTAGAGAAGCATCTCAGGATCCGGTACACTTTTGTTTGATATGTAAAATTAATTGTTTTCAACCTTCAATACTTATCATTATATTAATTGTATTTAATCTTTGTACATTTTTTGTATAGGTAATAGCGTCAGTTTCTACATCGATGGTGAGCCATCCTCAGTCCATTGGAGAACCATCTCAGGCATAGGTACGTCATTGTTCTCTATATTATAGCTTTTAAGTGTTTTTGATATATTTATGTTAGTACATTATATTAATTGTACATTTAATCTACAATAGACTCCTTCGCGATACGGTCATAACGTGGATCAATTTAAGTATGTCTTCAAGAAAACTCCTAAGAGTGACAAGGAGAGGAGAGCAAAGACATTAGCTCCTGGATCAGCCAATGAGGTAATCTAAATTTCAATTGCAAAGGAATTAAAGTTAAATGCATAGTTATGATGTTAATTGTGAACTATTTTCTACAAAAGAATTCTAACTTGGCTTTTGAATTGTGGTTTTGTAGCCATCTACAGAGCCGCGTACTGCACCGAAGAGGCTTGATTTTGATGATTTGCCAGAAGTTTAGGATCATATAGTTTTAGTTTTGGTCATAGAATGACCAATACATGTAGATATATTCTACATTTTTATTGTATATCAATTTGGACATGGCATATGCCACATTTTTGTAATACTTGTATTGACTTGGCAGACATGCCTTTTTATATATATATATAAATATCAATAAGAAATTTCCTAAGGATGGGGAGAGGGAGAGAGAGGGAGAGGAGAGGGGAGAGGGAGAGAGGGAGAGAACATGGGGGGAAGGGAGAGGTAGAGGGGGGAGGGAAGGTGGAGAGAGGGAGAGAGGGAAGGAGGGAGATGGAGAGAGAGAGAGAGAGAGAGAGAGAGAGAGAGAGAGAGAGAGAGAGAGAGAGAGAGAGAGAGAGAGGGAGAGGAGAGGGGAGAGGGAGGGAGAGGGAGAGAGAGGGAGAGAGGGGGGAGAGGGGGGCTGGGAGAGAGAGAGAGAGAGAGAGAGAGAGAGAGAGAGAGAGAGAGAGAGAGAGAGGGGAGGGGAGAGGAGGGGGAGAGGAAAGGGGAGAGGGAGAGAACATGGGGGGAAGGGAGAGGTAGAGGGAGGGAGAGAGGGAGAGAAGAGGGGGGAGTGAAGGTAGAGATAGAGAGAGAGAGAGAGAGAGAGAGAGAGAGAGAGAGAGAGAGAGAGGGAGAGAGAGAGGGAGAGAGGGAGAGAAAGGGAGAGAGAGGGAGAGAGAGGGAGAGAGGGAGAGAACATGGGGGGAAGGGAGAGGTAGAGGGAGGGAGAGAATACATGATAAAAATCAAAGAGGAAGTTGCAGATAAGAAATAAATTCACTTACTTCTATAGAAGTGTAGACACAGTTGTAGTGGGGTATGGAGGGAGAGAAGAAGAGAAAGAGGGATGGGGTATGGAGGAAGGGAGAGAGAGAGAGAGAGAGAGAGAGAGAGAGAGAGACCTTGTATGCGTTTGAGAGGGAGAGACGATACACTTACATGTGTATATATATGTTTAATATATTATATGTATATAAACATATTATATATACAATGTCATATTATACACATATTATATGCTACATATATTATATGAATATACACATATTATACATAGAATATCATATTATACAATAGCGCGTACGTGTTGTTTATAGTAAAGATAGCGCGTACACGCTTCTTACACTATAAATACCTCGTACGCGCTTTTTAAACCATAAGTACCCCGTATACGCTTTTGACTTTTGAGGCTTGGAAATATTCCTGGATGATAAAGCTATGGATTGGAAGTTTGATTTCCCTCCATTTCTCTCATTTTTGACGTGTTTTATTTTATCAACTTGGTTTATCAACTTTGTCATCATCAGGTTTACACTTCATAAAGTGGGTATTTCTAAAATTGCCACCATATTTTCACCCATCTTTTGAGCTTTCTAACCATATAATTTTTTTTTCAATTTGAACAACAATAACATATTATTATTGAATTTCTTTTACTAGTGTCTCCATAGTTCTCAAAGACATAGGTGCACCATTTTTTGAATAACTTTTGATATACGTATCCAAATTTAAAAACTTTATATATTATTGTAGTGCACTTGATTCTTTACAATTTAAAAAAAATAAAATTGTATTTTCGATTTGTTTAGTGCAACTTATGCTTCGTGCACCAACAGGTACCGAATTTTCAGGATGTGCTCGATTGGAAAAATCATAAAAAAATTACAAAAAAATACACATCTTCTAGTGCTCAATCTTAACTATCTTTCTGCCAAAGGATTTGTCAAAATACTAAATCTAACTATGACTTTTTTGATGTGCATGTCAGACACTATGTTATGTTTTTCAGAAAAAAAACAGGGTCAATTTTTCGTGCGCGAAGGATTTGACCCCCTCAAGCGTATCCAATTTTGAAAAAGTTTAGTAGTTTGGAAACTAGATTCAGAGTACTACAATATTTTTTCTTTGATTATCTTCATATATTGAGTGGATGACTTTCAAATTTTGCCTCTAAGTTCAGGTTCACCTAATTTCAGAAAAAAAGTGTCCACTTATACCCCCCTTTTTGACCACCATCTTTGTGCACTTACCCTTTAGCTTAATGTGAAATTTTGTGTTTATTTGTTGATGTGATCATGTTAAGTGTAGGCTCCATTATTTCTCTTATGTGAGTCTATTACTTCCCTTGCTTGTGTGTATGACTATTTGGGTCATGTGACTATTTCCATGAGCATAGTGGAGTGGACCTAAGGGTTCCACATGGTCCAGTGGTGTTGCCAACCACTGTTGGGGATCAAAGGACTTGGATTGTGAGTGACTTGTCTCCTTCTTCCTTCATTCCTTGTAAGGTTGTACTCTATGTAATTTGAGATAGTATTGTATTTATTGATGAATTATGTATTACAAACACTCCAAGAGGAGTTGAGTGTAATTTGTATCATATTGTAATGAATTGATGTATCTTTATGTGGACCGGTGTTGGAATCAACCACAAGCATGATCTTGTATGTTTCTTATTTATGTTATAGATGTGGTCAACATAGAAACATTCCATAGGTGCTTTGAAATTAACATAGATGTGCCTCTTATAGTGTTGGAGGTTGACTTAGTCATCTCCTAGTTGATCTCAGGGTTCTTGGTTAGTTTTAGATGCGTTGGTAAGGTAGCAATGTGAGGGGACCCTTAAAGGTGACTTGAGTTAACTCGAATGGAGTTTCATGAGTTTAGACTTTCGCATGTGCATGGTGGGTTAACAATCAATTGAATTTATATTTAAGATGAGCATTATACTTGAGTATGTTATGCATAATGACACTTCATTACTTCAAAAAATAAAAAAAATCCATGCATTTTAGGTGTAATTAGCTCTTATCCTCTAGGGTTCCTTGGCAAGGTGTTATGCTGTCTCGTGGGCCGAATCAATGGGACCCATATCCTATATTCATTCCCCTTAGGCTAAAGGGAGGTTTTGCCAAAAAAAAAATTAATAATAATTTATCAAGTGTTTAAAAGCGTCTAAGTTATAATGTTGAAAAAGGAACTTAGCTTACTAAGCAATTTATATGAATTTTTTAAAAAAGTGATTAGGTGTGTCTAAATTGTTAGCTTTCTCGTCTTTTAAATTGATATTTTTAAAGATTAAACTTCATTAAGATCTTTATTTCATTTTATATATTTAAATATATTTATTTAAAAGATATCAATAATATGTGTGTGTGTGTGTCTACGTATGTATGTATACACACACACACACATCAAAAAAGTAAAAATATTTATTTGTTTATTTTTATTTTTATTTTTATATGCTTAATTTCTATAATTAGTTATATAGACTATATCTTTCGTTTTTTAATTTAATTTGATTTCATTATATATAGTTTGTAATTTATATTTTAAGTATAAAAAACATCAAAATTTATACTTTAAAAATATATATATATAAATATAATTCATTAGAAAAGTTATAATTTATTTTTACATCTAAAAACATTAAAATTTAAACATATATATGAGGAAGAGGTTCCATAGAATTATAAAATAGGGCAATGAGTTCGACAAGAATAAGAAAAGTCTGGCTATAAGACAAATTAGAATCTTGTGTTAAATCCTCTATAATTTAGATTTTACATTTTAAGAGTGTTTTTGGGGCAGTATTGGAAGTTTCGTCCAATCTTCATACAATTTTGCTGCTAGATATCATTCATTTATTACATGCGCTTATTACAAAAACAATATGCTTTATTTCTATAGTTAGTTATATAAACTACATCTTTAGTTTTTTAATTTAATTTGATTCCATTGTTTTTATATAAAGTTACTTATAATACTTTTTTTTTTTAAATATACACTTTTCAATAAATAAATTACTATAAAAAAATTTAATATTAAAAGGTGGCGTCAATATATATATAAGAAGTGACTCATATTATAAATGAATAACGTATAGTAGTAAAATTACATTATATGAAGAGTGGACTGTCCCATAAACACTCACTTAAAATTTAGAATTTCAATTATAGAGGCTTTAACACAAGATTCCAATTTGTCTCATAGCATGCTTTTTATTTTTTATTTTTGTGAAATTCATTACTCTAAAAGTAATATTGTTTTATAGCTGCATAGAACCTCTTCCTAAAATATTATTTTAAATTTAAATATTTTTATATTTAAAAAGTAAGTTATAATTTTTCTAATGAATTAATATATACTTTAATTTTTTATTTTATTGTTTCATAAAAGTAAATATATGTATTTGTTTACTTTTATTTTTATATGCTTCATTTTGGTAATAAACTAGATTGAGTAATTTTTAATTTTTAATTTGATTTAGTATTTTTCTTTATATTTAAATATTTTATTTTTATGTATAATAATGTTACTATAATTTCAAAATTTTAAATATTTCTATAAATATATGAAAAAGAAATTTTAATATTAAGGAGTGGGCCTGACAACTATATAAGAAATTGTTCATATTATAAAGTGGACTGAATAGAAGATAGGGGTTGCTTTAGTCATTTAAAAAAAAGGAAGAAGAAAAAAGGTGGGCAAATCTTTATTTAAAAGTATTTACAAGCATTTTAAAAAAATTTTAAAATAAAATTAGCAATTGCACTATAAAAGTGTAATGATTGTATTGATAGGTTTTTTATATTAGCAATTGCATCATGGTATGTAATGGGTATATCGAATAAGTGTTGAAGCTCAATTAGGAAAAAAAAAATGATCTATTTTTTACATACATTTGTGTAATACATGAGGTCAATAGGGAGAGAGGGAGAGAGATAAAGGGGAAGGAGATAGATCTAGGGGAAAAAATAGAGGATAGAGGATAATTAGAGATATATAGAAAGATGGAGTGTTAGGAAGAGAGATTCAGAGAGAGAGAGAGAGAGAGAGAGAGAGAGAGAGAGAGAGAGAGAGAGAGAGAGAACGACTATATTCCTGTCATGGTTATAATGGAGGAGAAACATATCTACGCGACAATAGTTTGCATCAAATTGTTGGTTGTATAATGATTATTACAACCACATTGACACACTGATGAGTGACAACTAAATGCACTTTGAAGACCTAGATGATAAAAACATAGATCCTAAAAAACTTAGATATAATAAATTAATTGAAAATAATCAAATGAATTTATTTATTAACAAATATTCATCACTATTAATATGAAATAATAAAATTAATTACATGATTGATCCTTCTTTCCTACAAAATATCATGTAGAATTCAAGGTCAAATTATGATAATATTTGTCTTTTACTTGTCCTTACCATTTCACGCCTCTATTTGCAAGAAATAGAACATTCTCAAATTCTTTATGTTCTAATGGATTTAATTCTGGAGCGAGGGATGATGTCAATGGATAGAGAAAATTACTCTACATGATGGTGTATGGAATTTTAGTTTATGTATTGCCAAGGTTGTGTCTATTATGTAACGAGCAAATTATTGTACATGATGGTTTATGCATTGTCAAGGTTGTGTCTATTATGAAATAAAATAATTAACATAAGGAAAAAGATTGCTCCATGTTGGGTTTACATTGAAATCCAAAATATACTTGTATTTATACTCGTTATTGTACATCATAAATTTTGATGCAAAGTAGTGTAGAGTAAAGGTAAAGTATGTGTTGTATAATCTTCGTTATTGGAAGGAGAAATAAAATACTTTGGTCAAATATATAAGCCCAATTTAAATTATGTATGGCCATTTAATGAAGAAATTCTCCTAAAAATATATATAAAAAAATTAAAATAGACTATATTAAAATTGTTAAATTAAAATTTTTAACTTTTATATTAAAAATTATAAGTAAAACCATACATAAAGGTTAAAAATAAAATGAAACCTATTAAAAAGATAAGAAGTCAATTCATAAATTAAAATCATTAGACCAATGGTAAAAGAAGAAACTAGTGATAAGCAAAATTAATTGTGTGCCAACAAACATGTGAATACAAAATAAATAAATACAATTGGGGTGACCCATGTAATGTAGGGAGCGTCTATTTTGGCTCCAAAATGACAGTACAGATTGACTAACATGTATGTTAGTCGCGCATTTTACACCATCGATTTTGCAATTAACGTAGTCGAGCGTTTTACACCATTGATTTTGCAATTAACAGTTGTGATTGACTACCCTATCGCTAACACGATGTACGATAGATTTGTTTTGGAGCCAGAATAGGTTCAACCATAATATAATGGTTAAAACACTTGGTTCAAATCCTTGTTAGGCAGCTATCCCTATAGGCTTTGTGCTTTTGTTTGAGTGGTGGACTCACATATTTGAAAATAGGTTAATAGCCTTTTTCCATAGTCTAACAATCTCCTTGAAAATGGGTTGATAATAAAATTTGTGTGGCAAGCATACAGTGATTTGCGGTATTCAACTGCTATTTCAGATTGCAAAGTGCCTGTATTGATACAGTTTTAGTTTTAGTACCATGCCCATAAATCCCGGGAATTGAATGCGATTTCTTCCAAAAGCATTAATTACTCCACTCTCATTGTTCCTTACTGATAAACGGATAAACCGTAGAGTGAGGTATAATGCTTCACCTCTTTCAATCTTCTACTAATTTGTCTTGTTGAATAGAAGGGTGGGAATAACCTCTTTTGCCAACACGAATCATGATTTAAAGAGTTTAATGTTATAGGGTTTTCAATAATTTTAGAATCATTTAATGTTATAGATTCGAGACATTTCATTCTTTGTATTTTCTATTTGAATCAATTCAGAATTAGTTTTCCCTATCTCATAATCAAGAGTCTTGTTGATAATCTATTTGGCTTGCGTTCGTTCTTTTCCATTATCGTCTTCCTTCCAACTTAATTAGTATGGAAAACACAGTGCAACAAGTTGCACCTGAATAGTAGAACCAACTCAGTCATGTTTTTTTATTTCCATTACAATTAATGATTTAAAAATTAAAAAAAAATAATCAATGTCTTAATTAGTGGTTTTAACTTTTAATTTGTAAACTTTAATGAATTTATCCACCATTATTGTTACTTTCTCATTTTCTCTTCAAATTGATTACTTGGACCTTCTAGTTAAAAATCTTAGCTAGACACTTCTCTACATAAATTAAATTTCACCTCCCTATCGATTAAATAAAGAACACAAAACTAAAAGCCTAAAAATTAAACAAGAATACAAAGTATATCCTTACCCAGCCCCATATAAGATTAGTTAACACATATCTATTATAATGTTAAATTTTATTTATGTCTTCTCCTATTTACCTATCGGCTTATCCTTGCACCTCCTATGGCTGCAAGTGCTAGTCAAGTAAGACATGGAACTTTTAGATGCGTGAGACAAATTGTCATACAGAATGGAAGACAAGGTATTGATAGCAATGTAACTCTCATGTTTTATTCAATGGGATTTATCATCCAAGGTCCATTAAATGACACCTTAAATTTTTTTATTGAGATGTCTTTTGGAGAACAAATAAAATAACTTTATAAAGTGTTCACACACTTTTGCTAGTAGAAAAGACAATAAAAGAAAACAATAATGCACAACTTGAGCTTGTGTATAGACTAAGTATCCAATAGAACATTGTTAGAATATTTTGGGGCTTTTGGAAGAAATCAATTGTGGAATTTTATTAAAAGTGGCCTATAGGAAACATTCTCAATATGATGTCTATGTGGATCAAGAGTTCTATGCTTGGTTGTGACCCCTAAAGAATGCCTAATGCTTCTTGTTTTCTATTTCTTGATTCATCAAACATAATTCAAGTGAAAATAACTATCATTTAGGGTTTACTACATATTTGTATGGTCAAAAGTCAAATGAAAGGCATGGAAATTGTTATTCGCTATTGGAATCACCATGAACTCACCTTTGAATTTCCTCGACCAAGTTGGTATCACTCAAAAATACTCATGAACAATTCTAAACAAATCCACGAACAAAGAAATTGTCTTAGATGATTCTATATGTGATTCAAACTCAATTCTTTTTTTTTTTATATCATGAGATAACCCGACGACCCAATTCAATGACCCAATCACACCTTGCCTCAATCTTAATTTTTTTGGTTGAGTTTTGTGGTATGGAGGGGGTGAGCTAAGGGGAGAATACCTCGATGAATGATTGAGTGGGATTAAACAAATTAGTCATTGGGTAAACCCAATCGATGAGAGTTGAACATTGGACCTACATGAGAAGAAACCAAAGGCTTGGCACAACCTTACCAACCGTTTGATTTATGGGCAAAATCTCAACTCAATTCTAATTTTGAGACGAACCATACCTATACGCCTATTTATTTTGTTTATTCTAGTAAATATAAAGTAAAGGATCTTAATGAATGTCATTGTGTAGACATATTTCTCCTATCCAAGTTTTACAATATATGTGAAATTAAAGTGTCGATTGTTTTCTTATGCTTGCTTTGAAGAAATAATAGTTTTATTTAGTTATTTTAAAATAAAATATAAAATAAAATAAAAATTTAAATAAATCATGTAAATATGTAAATGAAATTTATTTCTTTTATTCATATTACATAGAATTATTTGAATACAATATGTGAGCAATTTATTTAGTATAACTATGATAACACAAGTTTAAATAAAATAATATTGTTAAGGTAGTATTGGTGAAATTATTATTTATAAAGATAACTAAATGTTCTAAAAAAGTGCGAATGATAATTAAAAAATAAAATGAAAAATTAAATAATTGTTGCAAAATCTTAGACTTTATAAAAAAGACATAGTTTGAAATCTAGAGGGGTCTATTATGTGAAGAATAAGACACATGGAAAACTAATTCTTTGTAAGTTTTCTCAATGATTTCATTTTACAATTACGTTGTAAACATTGTAAGCCTTGGTGTTTGTATAGTAATGCCCGAAGAAAACATAAAATACTTTATCTCAACCATTACACCTAGCTATGAGAACTAAGGATTCAACTATGGCCAGATTATATGGTAAAATTTCAATAAGACATCTCAACAACCAAAGTCAAAACTTAATGATTTACTTGGCAATGTTATTTCTCAACTGCATCCCTCACAAGACTCATAGGATGAATTACATATTAAATATTGTATTTATATAGGCTCAAACCTGTGTCATTTACATGTCAAGGTGACAATTTTCCATGGAATCAATTGGAAGTGAGAATACCTTACATAATAGTTGATATGTATGGAAATGAGATCCTAGGCCTATGGATGCAAACTAAGATATCAAGTCTCCATAAAATAACATTAGAACATGAATAAGGTTCAACTATAGCTCTAATAGGAGAGTTGAACACTATGATTGATGTTCCTTTGTTGCAATGCAATTGAGATTGAAGTGTGTGTGAATGAACTAGTTAGGTTAAAAGATAACAAAAATGATGATTTTCAACATAAAAGTAAAAAGTAGAAGAAAAAACGAACAAAGTAAGCTTGATTTGGAAATGAGACACATAGAGGAACCTATAACTGTAATATAGAGCTAAAAGTGCCAAAAATGGTTAGAGGGTTCCCTAGTCATGAGGGTGTCCAAACTGACAAAGAGGTTTAGAAATGCTATTAGGAGGACCTATAAGCCTATTTCCTATAATTCTAGCCAAAAAGCATTGGACACAATTGGAGGGCACCCTAGTCTAGGTGCTTTTATTTGTTCAAAATCTAGGATCATCTATTGCAGTTTACTTTGCACACCTATAACCTTGTTTGATGTCAAATTTGAACCTCTACACACAAAAATGGTTGTGTTGTATAGGGTCTTGCCCAATTCAAACCCTGTGTTGGCGTTCCCACCTCCACAACAATTATGATTGATGATAAAGAGAGATTATCTTCATAAAGGACACAGTCTAAATCATAATTGAAATGTTGAATTGACAAGATTATACCTTAGGAATGATAATGGTGGTGATGTGATGCTCTTTAGATTTAAGTCCTCCAAGTGTTGATACAATAGCATGATAAACATAACATAATCCATCATGAAATCATACTTGAATGTAGGTCAATGTAGCTTCTTACTTGTATTAAATACACTCTTGATTGAATTGGGAAATTCTTAGAAATTCTTATTCTAGCTTGTGAATGACAAAATATTACTTTATATAGGGTTCACAAGTTATTTATGAATTTAGGTTGACAGTCAACAACCAAATGAAAATATTGGAACGAGATCACAAATGACAAAGGTTGACACCCTCAAATGTTTGATTTTGGGCCCCTTTTGGAGGGATTAGGGTGTTGGGTACCCTATTCCACTCAAACTAGGGCGCTAGGCACCCTAGTCCTCTCAAATAGGGACTAGAGAATTGGGCAGTAGAGTATCAAGTTCTAGAATATAGGATCTAGTGTAGAAATTAACAAATGATGATAGCCGGATAGAAAAGGCCCAAATAGCCTTAAAATGATATGGAAAGAGGCACACTAAAGTAGGGTCTCAAATAGAGTATAAAATTGTAAAGGGGTGCAATTTACTACACTATATTTAGCCCCCATTGTAGGAGGATTTTAGACTTACACTAATACTCATAAGAAAGTAGAGATAAATAGATAAAGGAACTGAGAGAAGCAAGCCCCCAAGCTTAGGATCCTATCAACCCACAAAAAAATTTCAAAGTTAGATACACATACAAAGCAAACAACGTTAGTACTAAAGCAAAGAAAAGGTTCTAACTCAACTAGGTGAAGAGACCTCAATGTAAATATTGTCTCAACCACTATTATCATTCCTAGAATTTTATTACAAGATCACAAGTGGACTTATAGAAAGATACAAGAGAATACACCAATTTGTGATGAGTCGAGGGTTCATGGTCTAATAACTAACAATTTGTGTTATGATAGGGATCCACAAAGATGACATGAATTATGTTGGCCAACAAGTTGTGCTATGTTGGTTGATATATGTATTACAACAAAATAACCACACTAGAAAGCCACACTATACTAGGTAATAAACACTTGAGAAAACATAAACAACAATGATCATGCTAACAAGTTGTGTTATGTTAGATTACCAATGCTCAAAGAGCATAAAACATGTTTAAGAAAGGATCAAGCTAGAAAGTTGTGTTATGCTAGGCGATCCATAGATCACCAATGTTTCAAGGATCAAACTAGTAAGCCACATAATACTAGATGATCAAAATGAAGTTTATATGTAATGAAAAAGTGCTAGAGATAGATTGGTAAACACACCTTAGGGGGCATTATGCAACACAACACCACTACTTCGAGTGTACATCAATGAACAACTACAAGTAATGAGGAGGCCTCATATGCCCCCTCTTAAGATGTAAACATGTTTCTATGTTGATATCTTAAGGAAGATAGAGATCAATATCAAGGATAAACACCTTCAACACTAAGGAGATATCCTTTTAACAAGTGCATGTGTTCCAAGATAGAAATAATATCCTTGTAGAGGATACAAATGCTAAAACAAGGAAAAGATCATTGTAAAGGAAAATATTGCAACAAGAGTAAAGTGATCCTTATCAAGGATACATAGCTATCAAAGAGACGAAGAGAGGGAGGATCCTTCTCTAAGAATACCCATTTTTGTAAATGAAGGAGATCTTCAAATGAGGATGAATATTTTAAAACAAGTTTGTCATGCCCCATAGTGTATAGGTAAGGACGACCACACTAGAGACTATTATGTTGTTGAACCTATAAAATAAATGGTTGTACTTGAGATTGTACCACCATGAATAAAAATGGGCCCCCATGTAAACCTATAAATGTCACACAATGAAGAACAAACTAATAGAAATAAGTATTATTTAGAATGGATGTGACAAAGGTGCAACTCATTGTCACTTTTCATTTGAATGATACCAGACTTAGTAAATCAATTTTACTTTCCAAGACTTGACATTCATTGGTGGAACGACCATGCATTTGATGATGTACACAAAGAAAATAAAAAAATAATTATGTTTATAAAATTTCTTTCATTTTGGAGGAGAAAGAGTAAGCAAGTTGGTTTTAAGAAGCATTAACAAAATACTCTCTTGTTTAGATGAAAGTGGGGAATAGGAAGCAATCCCTTCTCTTGTGAAGAAAAGTTTGATTGCTCATAGGAAGAAGACATAGAGGCACTAGACAATGGAGGAGGGGATGTAAGACAAATGACAAGATTTGAAACTTAAACATTCTTTAGAAAAGTGTGATATAGGTTACATAGGATCTTCAATGCTTTGTTCCATACATCCTAGACAAAGTTCATTGTAGCCAATTTTAGAAATAATTTTAAAATCAGACTGACGATGTATTTCCAAATCAAATGTAGAATCATTAGTAGAACAATAATGAATTATTTCAAAAGAATGCAAATCCTTATTGGGTGTTGAGATGTCAGGATGAGAAGGTTCACTCTTAGATTCTACTAGTCCATGTGGGGTGAAACCTAAAGGGCCCTAATCATCAACAAGACATGTGTTAAAAGTAGTATCTTGGACAAATGAAACACAAATATCCTGCGGCTTCAAATTTAAATTTGGGGACTTTGTATTCTCTAGAAAAGGAGGGTGCAAAGTCTAATGGACCTTAAATTTTCTCTAAGAAATCATTATCGATAGGAGATAGTGTGTTCCCTTTGGTTATATATGGAATTGTAATATTAAGGGAAGATATAGATCCTACTTCTTCTTGGAAACCACTATATGAATTAGGACTAGTTATCATTTTTCACATTTTACCACCATTTATGGATTTTATTGAGTGATGAAGGGTAAATGATTTTGCTTCCATAGCATGAATCCAAGATCTTCCTAAAAAAAATTTGCATGTGAGGGTATTAGGTATGGCATGGATAGATATGTGTAAATTCATAGGTCCTACCATAATAGGTAATGTGATTATACCTAATGACTAGCTACCAACATTATCCAAGCCATGGATAGAGAGAGAATCTGGTTCAATAAGAGAGGTATCCAAATTGATTTTATGTAACAAGTCAATGCTACAAATATTAAGACCTAAATCATTATTATCAGTTAGGGTACACCTACCAACATGTCGATTGTTGAGAAATTGAACCATGAGGGGATCATACTAATTTTTAATTTCTAAAGATGATAACTCATGTTATGAGAATACAATATATGACCTTGTTGCATGCATATAATCAAACAAGGTTGTTGCATCATTTAGTCTAGTATAAGGTGAAAAAAATACCTTCTACAAGTGTTCTTAGAGTGTTCTATGGTATGTAGGAAAAGTTTGAATCAAGTCACAAAGGGGTATCTTAGCTAGAGTAGCACAAAGTTTCTCAACAAGATCATACTCATTACCAACATGTTGTGAAAAACATGGGGGTGGAGGAAGAATAGGTTGAGCTCGATAGGAAGAACATTTGAATCTTATTTATTTTGAGTGTTATACATGTGATCAACCACATGATAATGAGGTTGTTGATTAAGTCTACTACTCTGGGTGAGTTGTTTTGAAAAATTTAGAATGTAATTAGGAGGTCTAGGTGGATCTTTAATACCCTTGACAAAAATTGCGAGTTTAGTTTGTGGTTGGGGATTTCAGATTACTCTAATGGTAATAGGTTTGACTTGTGTTTGACAAAAAATGTGACAAATATGGATACTAAATAGAGGTTTCATGTGTTTATTTGAATGACCATGTATTATTTTGACTTTGATTAGGATCTTTATTCACAAATGGTTCATCTCTAGAAGGGATATCATTAAGAAAATACTAGTGACATCATCCTCTTGCACCAAAATATCATCATTAGTACGACTTTGGAGATGGACAAGCATGATTCATCAATGCTTCATATTTGGGAGGGAGATCAGTTGACTGAATAGATGATGAGGTGTCATTAGGAAAAGTGTCAATGATATCATTCTCTTGTGCTAAATTATCCTCGTGAAAGAGGAAAATTTTAGAAGGATCAACATCATTTCAATTATTCATCCCTAAGAGAGAGACCATTCAAAGAAGTTTAAAAATTTCCTCTTCTTGCACTAATATATCCTCATTAGTGAGAAATTTTTTTGGAGAGGGACAATCATTAACCTTGTTGTTGTTTATAAAAGGGGTATCAATGGTACAACATGAAACATCTATCAAAGCTTTTAGAAATTTAAAGGTATAACATAGGACATATATTACAACTTTCAAAATATTTACTAAAACTTTTAGGAAAATAAATGTGAAACATTAGATATCTATGTAATCTCTTAAGAAAGTAAATGTGAAATATAATACCTTTTTTAAATCTTTTAAGAAAGTAATATGAAATAGAAGACATATTTTAAGAAAGTGAATGCAAAACATAAGACATTTTTCAAATCTTCTAGGAGAGTAAATGTGAAAAATAAGATATCTTTCAAATATTTGAGGACAACAAGTGTGAAACATATGAAAGAAATGCATGCTAGAATATAATTTTTGAGATTCCCCTTATGAAGATACTGTAGTCACATAAATCTGTCCAATTTAATCAAATGAATATTTCCTATTTATTTGATTAAAAATCCACTAGCCATCAGTTAATTAAATTAATATTTAATTGATTCATCTTCAAACATTCTCCTATTGATTAAATAAATTATTCAATTTATTTTAATTAATTCATTCAACCAAATTCACAAATCAATTAAATGAATAAATCATATTTATTTCATTTAATCCCCTATTCCTCTTTTAAATAAATTAAATCAAACATTTATTTAAATCATTTATCCCTCCCACTTGCATTTGTACCCCATCTATCCCAAAGCAGTATAACCTTGTGGATCAGTTAGAAAAAATGCCCGCACTGATATCTATCTTAGAGCTATTGCGCCTATCTCCGTCTCATAAAACAATCTTGGATCAAGCTCTCCAAGAGGTGTCAGTCCCTGCAAATCTAAATACAGATCAATTCCAAGCCATGGTTGGAAGTCTAAAGTCATCACCTTGTCTCACTTTTTCTGAAAGTGACAACTCTTCCTTCTAGCAACCTCATAACGCCTCACTACACATTGAAGGATTTATCAACCAGCATAGGATCAAGTGAGTCTTGATCGATAATGGAGCAGGCCTAAATATTTGTACACTGCAGTTGGTCATAGCTTTGGGATATGCAATAGAATCAGTGGATCCTCGCAAGAAGATCACAATCAAAGCTTATGATGATGCAGAGTGTTCATCCAAAGGAGTTGTGGTACTACCAATCCAAGTGGGCCCTGTGGTGAAACACATCATCTGTCAAGTTCTAGACCTTCCTCTGCCATACAATTTATTATTAGGAAGACCTTGGATGCATGCCATGCAAGTCGTTCCATCCACTTACCATCAGCGTATCAAGTTCCCACATAACAGTGTAGAGATCACATTCCTGGGCGATGCAAACCCCATTGCATATTGTCATAATATCAATCATCAACTAGAGATTACCATTCCTAACAATAGAGAAGCCATCTCCTCTACATCATATTTAAGTCCAGCCTCTCTTGCCAGTTCGAACACCACTATACCCAAGCAAGAAAAGCTTAAGATGAAAATAGCAGAGGAAGGTCCGGGGGAATACAATTTGAGTCAACTCTTTAGTGTAGGACAAATGCCCACTTCTCCTAGAACACATGGCAAACCGCAATAGTTACTTCAACAACCACTGATCACGCCAGCATGTGCTTTGACGCCTTTCATCCTTGGGAAGAGTCAAGAAGAAGAAACCAAAGATGAGGATTTAGCAGAATGGATCTATAAAGATCCCATCACCACTGATATGCCGCAAGCTACACTTCCCACGGATCAGTATGGCAAAGGCCTCCTCATTATGCAAAGAATGGGTTATGATGGTCAAAGTGCCTTGGGACCTTGCAAACAAGGAAGACATGAACCACTGATGCTGGAATTAAAGCCCAAGGATAAAATAGGCCTAGGCTTTGAAAAGGAGACTTTTCCTAAACTAAGATTCAAAGGAAAATCCAACAAACCATTATGTCAGCCTATTGCAAAGAGGACACCTTTTATTATCAAAGCAGCATCAAACACCATCGCAACTCCCCCACCGAGGCTCAAAATCCCAACGCAACCATCTACAATGCCAATCATCCCACCAATCAAACTAGTGATCCCATCAGCAGCAGTAACATCCATAGCACCATTAGTAGCAGCGACTATATCAGAACCCATAGCAGTATCTACAACACCAACAGTTCTAGCAGAAGCATCAAAGTCAACACTATCGATACTCCCCGTATCGGATTCCTTGATCCCCATCATCCTTCCTGCAACACCGATCATTTCCTCTACCTAGGTACATCAACTGATCACACCTACAGTGTTTAACACAAAGGACATCCCAGTATGGTATAGTAATCGGATGCTGGAAAGTGATTCAGAGACTGACTCTCATGAATGGGAATTTGATTCCATCCAGCTTAATACTTTAGATGAGGAAGACACATCACTACCTCCACCTCGCAAAGACATCCCTATTTACGGAGAAGCATAGATAAAGACCTCTTGGATTCCTGAGCTGGAAAATTCTTCCACAAACCCTACATCACATCCTACGCCTGATTTTGATAGGGACAGTACCATCAACGACCTTCACCATAATGTCTTAACCCTCACAGACACATCTAATGAACTTAACCTAATCGATGAAGTAATGCCCATTATCCATCCTGAACTCATCGAATGGAACCAACCAAATCCCCCATGTCTTGATCTTTTCCAAAACGATGAGATAATCATTGACCTTTTGGAACTGAGGGATAACATACCAAGCGGGCATCACAAAGCTGGATTCGCCATAGAACTTAATAGTGCAGCATACTTTGGGGCGGATGCCAAACCTTTCAGCTGCAAAAATATAACGATAAAACATGGATCTTCCAGTGAAAACCACACCATGGCATTGTTTGATTCAACAAAAGTAAAAAGAAAGAGCATATCCAATGGTGAAAACCTCTCTGAGGTGCCTCAGGATGAAAGGTTTCACACATCCTTTCCTATAGCACACAACAGGAACAATCAACAATTATCATTGAAGAAACCAAAGAATACAATGTGGGGACTCCTGAAATTCCTCACCACATACATCTGGCATCTCTTCTAACTCCAGAGGAACAACCTAGATTTGTAGAGTTCTTTCAAAAGCGTCAGATCAACTTTGCATGGTCATATACAGACATGCCTGGGCTTGATCTTGATCTAGTCATGCATCACCTCACCATAGCAGAAGGAGCCAAGCCTGTCAAGTAGAAGCTTCGTACTATGCATCCTCAGATTGTAGTATTAGTCAAAGCAGAACTCAAGAAACTCCTAGATGTTGGTTTCATTAGACCAATTGATTATGCTGATTGGATATCCAATATTGTGCCCGTCGGCAAGCCAAATGGGGGCATCTGTATTTGTACTGACTTCAGAGATCTGAATAAGGCATGTCCTAAGGATGACTTCCCCCTACCAAACATCGACATCATAGTGGACCTAACAACAGGACATGCCATGCTTTCACTCATGGATGGCTTTTCAGGATACAATCAGATAAAGAGAGCACCAGAGGATCAACATAAGACAACCTTCACAAGTCCATGGGGCACATACTGCTGGAATGTAATGCCTTTCGGTCTCAAGAATGCAAGAGTGACCTATCAACGAGCAATGACCACCATCTTCCATGACATGATGCATACTATGATGGAAGATTATGTTGATGACTTACTAGCAAAATAACTCACTAGAGAAGGTCATCTCGACATATTAGATAAAATCTTTGATAGACTGGAACAATATCATGTTTGACTCAACCCAAAGAAATGTGTCTTTGGAGTAACCTCAGGGAAACTTCTTGGATACATTGTCTCCAGCAAAGGTATTGAGGTTGATCCAGCAAAGGTCAAAGCAATCATGGACATGCCACCACCAAAGAACATCGGTCAGCTAAGGACATTACAAGGACGACTACAATCCATCCGAAGATTCATTGCACAACTGGTAGATAAGTGTCACCCCTTTACATATCTACTACACAAAAACATCTGCTTTCAGTGGGATGCTAGATGCTAGCAAGCATTCCAGATGCTTAAAGACTATCTCATGAATACACCATTGCTGATCCCACCAGATCCAAGAAGACCTTTGTTACTCTATATCTCAGCAACAGGTTCAACCTTGGGTGTACTATTGGCACAACATAATGCAAAAGGGAAAGAGTGCCTTGTTTACTACATCTCTCGCACACTGGTTGGCTATGATCTGAATTACACCCCTATTGAGCGAGCTTGCCTAGCAGTAATCTTGGCAGCCACTAAACTCAGGCACTATCTGTTAACACATAAGGTACAACTCATTGCAAAGATTGATCCACTCAAATACTTACTCAGCAAAGCAGCATTGACAGGCCGCTTGGCCAAATGGGTGATGATTCTTAGTGAATTTGACATCGAGCATGTGGATCATAAAGCTAAATAGGACAGGTCATTGCAGATCAGTTGGCCGATGCACCACTCATAGGTGATCATCCTCTCATTTCCAATTTTCTAGATGAAGAGATATTCATGATCACTACAGCACAACCATGGAAACTATACTTTGATGTTTCGTATACTAGGCATGGCTCAGGGGCAAGCATTCTTTTTATCACACCTCAAGGTGACAGCATCCCGAAGTCTTACAAGCTCACATTTCCATGCACAAACAACATAGAAAAGTATGAGGCCTTGATCACAGGACTCAGGCTAGCCATACAATGGAAGTTACAAGAACTACAAGTTTATGGTGACTCCCAACTGGTCATTCGACAAGCAACAGATGAGTATCAGACCAAGGATGACAAACTCATGCCATACAAACAAATGGTGGACAAATTAAAGGCATCATTTACTACTATCACCTTTGAGCAGATACCCAGAGATCATAATCGAGCTGCTGATGCTATGGCTACCATCGCATCTCTCCTAGATCTTCCACAAAATTCAACACGCTACGAGTTCTTGGTAGAACAGCTTTGGATCCCTGCTACTATATCCCCGAATCTGAGATGATATGTCGCCTTATCGGTTCCGAATCCTTATGGTACGGTGAGTTTTACACCTATCTCCATGATCACACACTTCCTCCTAACCAATCGAATAACCAATGTAAAACCATCATTTGCCAAACCGCTTGATATACCATTATTGCTGAAACCCTATACCAACGCAGTCTTGATGGTACTCTCCTTCGATGACTAGAACAAGATGATATAACAAAGGCCTTGGAAGAGGTACATGAAGGAATTTGTGGAACACATGCAAGTGGTCCGTCACTAGCCAAGAAACTCCTACGCACTGGATACTACTGGCCATCTATGGAAAAAGACTCCTACTACTTTGTCAGAAAGTGCAAGAAGTGCCAAGTTCATGGAGACCTGATACATGCATCGACACAAGAATTCCAACCAATCACGACACCATGGCCTTTTTGTCAATGAGGTCTTGACCTTGTGGGTAAAATCCATTCATCTTCATCCAACAACCATAAATTCATTATTACCGTGATCGAATATTTCACAAAGTGGATCGAAGTTGTTCCACTTACCCAAGTCACCGACAAGCAGATCGCCTCATTCATCCTCAATTACATCATCTGTCGGTATGGTGTACCCATGTCCATCATCACAGATAACGGTCTTCCTTTCAAGAATCAAGATGTACGTGAACTCTGTGAGAAATTTCACATCCAACACCGCTTTTCCACTCCCTATTACCCACAAGGCAATGGTCAGGCCGAAGCATCAAACAAGAACATATTAAGAATCCTAAAGAAGACAGTCAATGATGTCGATCGTGATTGGCACGCTCAATTGAATCCAGCACTATGGGCATATCGAACTAGCATTCGAACCCCTACAGGCGCAACTCCCTACTCATTAGTCTATGGTATAGAAGCTATTTTACCTATTGAAGTCGAGATACCATCACTATGGGTTTCCTTGCACAATCTCATTCATGATGAAGCATACAGAGTATCTCGTCTCCAAGACTTAGAGCTACTTGATGAGAAACGACAAGCTGCATACAATCACCTCAAGGCCTATCAACAATGCATGAGCAGAAGCTATAATCATCGAGTTAGACCTCGTACATTCGAGGTAGGTGATCTTGTTCTTCGTGAAAATCCTCATAACCAACCCAACCGAGAACATCAAGAAAAGTTTGAATCAAATTGGCTGGGTCCATATGTTATCACTGTTGTATTTGGGTCTGGGGCATATCAATTGGTTACTTCAGAAGGAGAACCGCTAGCAAATCCGATCAACAACATGCACCTCAAATGATTTTATACATGAGCTGCACAGAGCACCAGGCTCCCATGCATACCAACAAAAACACCAAAAACATCCAGATAAAGGTCCTACGGAAAAATACAAAAAACATCAAAATAGTAAAGAAAAATCATGCATCCAAATGGTGAACAACCACTCCAGTGGCACCTTGGGTAAGTGCGATGGTAAAAACCTAGCAAACAGGCGTGACTCGTAGAGGCTTTGGCTCCATTGTCTTTTAGGCTTGTTGTGATCACATTCATTACATACACACATCCATCCACCCAAACCATGGCTTATTATTGATCTGCAATCACGAGATAGTGCTCCATGCATCTTGCATCCCACTTTTGCGTAGTCATGTCTAAACTGGGGGCAATGCCCTTAACCTATTGATGGAAGTGGATTCTACATTGTTTCTTGATTCATTAAGTCCTTCATTCAAAACTATCTCGCAAAATACCAAAAACATTCAAAACAATCATCAAAATACCAAAAACATTCAAAAATCATCTCACAAAATCCAAAAACATCGGAAAACATCAAAAATCAAACAGAAAAACATGGCAAAACATTGTACATACTCATCTGCGCAGATACCAAACAAGCATTGAAAAATACTCACACGATGATCAATCGACCAAACAATCAACATCAACACTCAAAAACTGTCTTCAAACAAGGATGCATCCTTCCTTACCAAAACAAAGACAAAATGACGTTTTCTTTGACAAGAAAATTTTGTTTAAAGCTATCAAGTACTTGGTTGATTTGTGAGTAATTCATTCATTTATATATATCAGGTTCCTACAACATTGTTTGTGTATCTTCTGTAGATTATTTCGATGAAGTTCTGGGGCATGTACTAATGGTGTCTACATGGGAAGTTCATTAAGCTACGTGATCATAGGCAAAATACAATCATAGATCACTACGGCTTGCTGACTACAGCGTATACCTCGACCATATGAGCATGAACCATTACCAAGGATCCATATTCTTTATTCTTTATGTACATACTGCTTGCTTACATGAACAATGCTCCTTCTTTGGTTCCTCCTCATCCAATTTGGATAAAGATTTTTGTCTCTTATTAAGGTATGAACTTGTCTCAGGATATGATCAGCCCAAGATCAAGGAGGACGATCCAAGTCATGCATGAATGGAGATGATCCTTGTCTGTTCCGCAAGCAATACTTAGGTCAACTTGATCTATTATATCAAGTTGCTTGTATTAACTTGCTATATCAAAATCCATGTAAGGAATACTCAGGTCATCTTGAATCATTATGTCAAGTTGCTTATATTTTCTTACAACATTTTAAAGCTCAATGATGAAAATAGAGCACTATGGATCGTCATTTCATCTCATCTATATATATATTGCATTCTGTTGCATTCCATCCATCCATACATTCATAATAGTTGCATATCATTCATACATAGTAATAAAAATGCATACTCTATTTTTCTCTTCTTCCATAGGAATGAGCCATAGGTCCTCCATTTCTTCTATCTAACATCGAACCCCCCCCACCTTCCCCATCTCGATAATCAACATCACATACCCTACATCATGTCCCATCAAAATCAATCAAGCCACATTCATCACCATCCATCTCTAAATAGGAGGGGTTGCGTTTCCTTTCCTAAGTCATCATATAAGCCAAGCAAGTTACTCTATCTACACAGGCACATCGACACACACACACCTAGACTATTAACATATACTCTGATCAAGTATCTTCGGGTCTCAACAGGTAATCGATCATGGTAATCTTAGACTACATCAGGCATTTATCATAATGACCTAGTCTCAACGGGGCTTCTATGATTAACCACAACCATCCATCACTCGCACACACTATCAATTGATCAACCAATCAAACACAATCTAACGGACAATTACATCAATTGTCTAAGTCTCAACGAGTATTTTTGCTTCATATACCTTGACTTCATCGGGCAATTGCATCAATTATCTAAGTCTCATCAGGTCACTTTGATTCACTTACTCAGACTTTATCTTGTCCAAGCAAACAACTGGCATCAATTGTCATGCTTTGACTCGCCTGGGGCAATTAAACCAATTGCACTAGATTGTCCAACCAATTTTGATCAATTGCATAGCATCACTCAAAAGCACGACCACCAAATTTTCATTGTATCTCCTACATGACCTAAGGGTACTCACTGGCTTGATGTTTCTCTATTTTATCTCTGATTTATTCTATTTTTCACCCGCGTTGCTAAATTCTTCTTTTCTATCACCCTGCCAATTTTCATTCTTTTTCGAGAGATCGCTCGATTTTTCAAAAAATTTGGCCCATCTCTCGAGGGGGCATACCACCCATTAAATTAACATTTTATGGGGCATATTTCTTCACACCTATTTTTCTTTCTTTGAAACAACGCGATAAATCGCACCATCTCAAAGAGGGGCAAATGTATTCACATAAATCTGTCCAATTTAATTAAATGAATATTTCCTATTTATTTGATTAAAAATCCACTAGCCATCAGTTAATTAAATTAATATTTAATTAATTCATCTTCAAACATTCTCCTATTAATTAAATAAATTATTCAATTTATTTTAATTAATTAATTCAACCAAATTCACAAATCAATTAAATGAATAAATCATATTTATTTCATTTAATCCCCTATTCCTCTTTTAAATAAATTAAATCAAACATTTATTTAAATCATTTATCCCCTCCACTTGCATTTTCCTACAAATGCAACTTGCACACATTTATTGAAATAAATGAATTTTATTTTAAATAAAAATCCTATTTTCCCTCACCCACCAAATCCATTTGCATTCCTAAACCCCCTTCTAGATTCTTCTAACCCTTCCTAATTAGCCTAATTCATCCCCTAATTATTGTCACATTCCTAAGCAACTTGGAGTCACTTCTCAAAAACTTCAAAGTCTTTGAAAAGCATTTAATGCTTTGTGTGTTCAACAATCTAACCTCCAAAGTCTTCCAAAACCACTAATGGCTCTTACATGACCATTAATGGCTCTTACATAACCATTTATGGTTATTTCAACTTGCACTCATGTGTCTCCTCAATAATTTATTGCTTTGACCATGGTTATCCCTTTTGCCTTTGCACAAGAGTTTATCCATTGGATAAAAGCTTTATTCTTTGAATAAAGAATTTATTCATTCAACTAACCTTGACCTTAATTCCCAAGTTAACTCTCAGGTCATGTCAAACATTTAATGCTTATTCCCTCTCCTCTCGACCTATCTCACATTAACACTTGTCATCCTGGGATTGGGTTGAAAGCCCTCACTTGGATCTCAAATCATTCAATCCTGACCCTTGTTGAGATTACTCAATCTCAACCATCCATTGCTCCATTTTACCTATAAATAAGAGCTCACATTCCTCATTTTCAAATCCTCAAGCATTCTCAAGCCTCAAGCATCCTGAAAGCTTGTATGCATTTAACCTATAGTGAATTTTAGAGAGCATTTAGCATAAATAACTCATATATTGTCATCTTGGACTAAAATAAATCTTAGTTCTTTTTCATAATATGTTTTATTAGTTTGTTTTACACTTGCATAGCATAATCTTGAGATCATTTACAATCTTGAATCTCCATAAGCATCCATAGTGCAAAAAGCTGCTAAGAGCTACACTATTTTGGAACTTGGAGAGGAGAGGAACAAAGGAGAAGGAGCTAAGAACATGTTAAGAGGCATTTGGAGATGTCTTCTTACATTTGTGTCATTTTTTAAATATGTTAGCATGATCTTAGTATCTCTTTTGATATGCCTGCTTAGATTAGTTCTTGGTTGAATAACACTAACTATTTCTTGTGTGTTTTTGTGTGTTATACGACCACGGGTTCCAGTCTAACCTTTGGGTCTTTTTGCAGAGCATCAGATACAATACTACATAAATAAGTGCATTAACTAAATGAGAGGATATGCAACCATTAGACATGTCAAATCCAAGTACATAATTGATACATTTTAGAAATGATTGTATCTAAATCTGAAAATTTTATTAAAATAACTCATCTAAAAATCCAAATAAAAAATTATGTCAAATGTAAGATATGTTGGTACACCAAATTGATATGTGGAAAATAAGATTCTAGGCCTATGGATGCAAACTAAGATCTCAAATATCCATAGTATAGCATTTGAACATGAATAAGGTTTAGCTATAATCATAATAGGAGAGTCGAACACTATGATTGATGTTCCTTTATTGCAATGGAATTGATATTGTGAAGTGTGTGTGAATGAACTAGGTTAAATGGTATCAAAATAATATTTTTTAGAATAAATAGAAAAATACAAAACAAAAAACCAACATACTTAGAAGCCAAATCTGAAAATGATACCTAGAGAGAACATGTAACTAAAATTTGGAGTTGAAAGTGTTGAATATAGTTGAGGGCACCCTAGTCCTTAGGGTTTCCAAGCTAATAAATAAATTCATAAATGCAAATAGGAGGTCTTGCAAGTTTGTTTTCCAGAAGTCCAAACAAAAAAAATTAGACACGGTTGGACAATTCCCTAGTCTAAGTGGTTTCACCCATTCAAAATCTAGGATCATTTGTCACAATCTTCTCTCCACACCTATAACCTTATCTATTGTTGGATTTGAACTTGCACACACAAAAATGAGGAAAAATGGTCATGTTGTATAGGCGCTTGCTTAAGTTAAACCTTGTGTTGGTGTTCCCACCTCCACAACAACTATGATTGATGAAAAAGAAAGCTTATCCTCGAAATTAATAGAGGCTATATCATAATTGAAATGTTGAATTGACAAGATTATACCTTAGGAATGATTATGGTGGTGATGCAATGTTCTTTAGACAAGTTCTCCAAGTTTTAATGCAATAAGATGACAAACATAACATATTGCATCATAAAATAATACTCGAATGTAGGTCATTGTAGCTTCTCTTTGTACTTATATCTACTCTTGATTGAATTGGGGAATGGTTGTAACTCCTTATTCTAACTTGTGAATGTTAAAAGATTGCTTTGGATAGGGATCACAAGGTATCTATGAATTTAGGCTAACATCCAATGATCAAATAAAAATATCAGGATTAAATAAAAATATTAGGATCATAACAAAAATGATGGAGGTCAACACTCACATACATTTGACTTTGGGCCTTTTTTCCACCCTAGTTCTCTTAAACAATGACCAAAGAAAGGGGTGATGGAGTCAAGATCCAAAACATAGGATCTAGTCTCAAAATTAACACATGATGATAGTAGGATATGATAAGGCCCAAATAGCCTTAAAATGACCTATAAAAAGGCACACTAAAGTAGGGGACCAAATAGAGTGTGAAATTATAAATGGATGTAATTTACTACACTACAACAATGCACCATATTGTTGAGAAATATGTAGGTTCAATACCAAAGGTTGTGAAAATCAATCTCTATCCTATAAACCAATAAAAGGATGAGATATACAACTTGGAAAACTACAACATGAAAATTTGGAACTTATATGCAAATCTAAAATATCACCTTAATGTGGAAATGTCATTCTTAGGTCCTTCTTCTTAATGATGCTAAAATTCAACCTATATATAATGTTTAATAACACTGGACCTTATGTGAACTTACAACAATAAAAAATAAAGAATATCATCACCATAAGATAACAATAAAGAGACACAAATAAGAAACACAAGCGCATCACATAACACATGATATATGTGGAGAAACCCTTGCGGGAAAAAAACTCCACCAAGAAGAGAGACCAAGTATGCATTATAAAAAAAAAATGTGATTAAAATACATTTGAACTCCTATTCTACTCTTTTCCTCCAACATGGTAGCACCTGTGTGCCTATGAAAAACCTCTTTATGCCTCCCACATGTCCTTGTTCCTACAAAGTAACTCTTTGTTCAATTATTCCTCATAAATTCTACCTCATAAATTCTACCTCCAAAGAATGGAAAGAGCTCCAAAACCACCAAACAATGAATCCAAAGAAGGATCTCAAATCCAAATGACCCCAACCCTTGGATTACCTTGATGGAATTCAAAAGGCCACCATTTTTTACTCCAATACTTTCCCTTCAAATTGGGCTCCCAAACTTGCAAGATAAACATTACATTTAATGCAATAAATGACATAATACTAAGAGATGCTTGTCGCCTCTTCCAAAATCCCACTAGAGAAGCCTAAAGATTTCTCATTTGTCCTCTTTTCATGCCATTAGTTATCGCATTCTAGGCATCCACATGTGAGGAAAACAATATTAAATAATTATGTTCATAATCCACCTTTACTACTAGTGGAACCCATTACCCCTTATGAATGTATTACAAACAATAGCCAAAATAAACATTACAACTTTTTTTTTTAATACACCAAATATGCCTCAGGACACTTTCCAATGATGTCGGAACCATGTCATATGGCATAGAATTTACAAGGTAGATGACACCTTAATTCTCACATGTATCAACTTTGTCTCACCCTTCTAGTCATCCCTATACAATCAAATAATTGTGGCCATTAAATGTTTCAATGAAAAATATAGGAAAGTCAGTGAAAACATTATTTTATAAACCTTTCATTCAATTAAAAAAAAAATTGGTTTCTCTGGAAGAAGAAAAAAAAAAGAGCCCCATCTTATTATTTTTAATGGCATTTCAAGGTAGGGTTTAAATTGATAATTGACCTTACTTATTAACTATTTTTGCATCTTATTTTTTCATTCAAAGGTACCCTTCAAATATCAGGACATATCTTATTTTGGAGGGAAAGCTAAATCTATATTTAAGAGTATTTTTTAAGAAAAATGATGGTTTTTTTAAATCTACCCCATCTTATGATGCAATAATCTTAATATTTAATATATTTATAGGAAAATGCCTAAATACAACCACAAAACCATCAAATTTAATCCTTATTCCAAGCTTAAAGAAATGGAAAGAACTTATATTGATCAATAAAACTCAATCCCTACTATAACTTTGTGTTCACAAAAGATCTCACTCAAATTCCTACTATAACTTTGTGTTCACAAAAGGTCTCACTCAAATTCTAATCAACTAACAACAATTACTACTAACCAATGTCAAAAGGAGATATACAAAATAAAAGTGACATAATCATGATTTTTTTTTTGTCAATTATGGATAGTCAAGTAATATAAGAGGTTTAAAATTTTAAGATCTATTCAAAATAACAATAAATCTTATAAAATTATTTTTCTTATCTTATAGAACCTAAATATTAGTATTTAATTACAAACCTTCAAGTTCCAAGTAATATTATAATAATAAATTTAGAAGGGTAAATATTTACTCTAAAAACTAAAAATTGTAATATTTAGAAATTTAATTTTAAAAGAATTAATAAAAAAACTTACCTTGCATATTTATAGTGAGTACACTATAATAAATATACTTCATACTCTATAATAAAAATAAAAAAATAAATCAAATAATATTACGTTGTTTCTTTTAAAAGGGTCATTATAATGGCTTAGTAAAAGATGGTTATGAATGATTCACATGAGACAAATTAAACTTTTATAGAGGACTATGATATTCACACAATCAATCAAATTAAAAGTTAGACTCGTTATTTATATAAAAGAAAAATCACTATATTACCTAGAAACAACATGAAGATGTAAGCAAGACCACTTGAGAAATTGACCTAAATTGGTGGATGGTCACCCTAAAATATGTAGGATAACACCTCCTTCATCACCACCCTCACCTCTACCATCATTTATGACACCAATATGATGCTACCATTAGAAATGTCAAAAATATTCTGTGAATTGGTGTTTGACGAATAGGAACTTGAAAATAATGTGATAATAAACAAATAATAAAGAATCCAAATTGAAGTCCACCAAGTTTTTTACTAGGATGAAGTTCATGGTCTTACACTTGTTTGATAACTTCTCAGTTAGTGATTTAAAAAAATAAATAAAGCTTTTTTTTAGATAAGAATGTTTAAACAACAAAAAAAAGGATTAAACCTATAGTGAGAAATTTAAAAAATAGATAAATGAAGCAAATCACAGCGAAACAAAAACTAATTCGAAAACCATGAGGTCACATAATGCATGAGATTCTATTTCAATAACAAAGAGAATAAAGTACATTTTTTTAACAAGGGTTAAAGGGAAAAAAACAAGCATTAAATGATCATATATAGGAATTTCTCAAAGGAGTCCTAGCCAAAGACATTTGGATGAGTCACCGAGGATATTGAATAAATAACTTGTTAATTATAGAAGATACTCTAAAAAAGATGGAATACATGTGTGAGATGACCTCTGAGCAAACTTATTCAATGTGTATAATAAATATACAATTATAGAGTAAATATGAATAAACATAATGCCCTATAACATAATTTAGAAACTAGAAATACATGTAGAAATAAATCCATCCTACAATAAGATATTTGGGTCTAACATTAATTAAATCAAATCAAATACAGGGGATTGATATTCAAATAAATGAATATAAGATCTAAATATATAGTGACAGAGGAATGAGATTCCTAACATGAAAATAGGAGCTTATCTAGATTTCAAAGGGATGCCAAATTTGACCTATTTAATTGATTAATGTGATTTAAGAGAATATATAAAAATTGAGATTCAATACCAAAATAATTGTCAAGAGCCTTTGACTTAAATAATTTGTGAGTCACGTTGCTTGTAATAAGGTCAAACGCATGGTTTTGTTCTTGGACACTTGATCTCTACATGGATTTGATCATTAGGTTTAAAAAGTGCATGTACTTATACTATTCAAAGAGGGGAGATCATTTAATTCCTTAATAGTAGTCAAACCTTGTGGTTGATGCATACATATTTAGAGTACAAGCAACAAATGCAACAATGTTGATGTAATTGAGACTAATTTAAGACTAAGATTAAGATTGATGTGACTATGTGTAGCATTGTAAATTATATCCCTATACAATTTTGTCCTCACCTTGGCGTTCTAGCCTTTAGTGCTTCACACCTGCTTTTATGTTGCTCACACCATAATGGAATTTGTATTTTCAACTCTTTCTCTAACTCTGATTTAATTTTGAGTTCTGATTGACATGACCAAGATGCCCTAGGCACCTTGGTCCTCCCAAAAAGGGCTCAAATTTGGACCCCTCAATGATCACTTCTTGTGGGCGTGAAATTTGGCTTTGTGTTGGCTTTCTCCAAAAATTTAAATAATTTTGGCACAACTAGGTATAAAAGGAAGCCTAACCCTCTAATTTTGTAACCTCAATCAAGATCTCAATTGCACTTTTGCAAATTCAAGTTAGCAAACAATCGAGCATTCATCAAGCATTGAAGAAGAGGTCAAGTCAAGTTCAAGCATTCAAGATGGCATCCATGATCAAAATTCTATGATGACATTATACATGACATCCTAAACCCTTCGCTGAGGATTCAAGCAAGCTTCATCAAGGTATCAAGTTCAATTTCAAGCATTTTCAGATCTAGTCTTTCCCTCAAAAGGAAAGCATTTTTCTTCAATTCAATTCAATTCAATTCTGTTTCCAAGTTCAATTCTTATTTCAATTTCAGGGTTAATTCCTAAACCAGATCTTGACCTAGGAAAACTCCCATCAACAAATAAATTTCTCTTATCCTATGTGCAGAAAATTGACTCAAGAGCCATGATCAAAGAATCCAATAGAGTGGAAAACAACAATTAGTTTCATCTTTTGAAGGAACGAAAAGCGGAGGACTGGGTCGCCCCACACCTCTTTGTCTCAAGAATTCATGACAAGTTTCCGATAGGAGATTATGTGTGTCATTTTGATCTAGAAAATATTCAATTTGTTTGCATCTGACATTCAGAGGACCAGGTCGCCCCACACCTCCTAGTCTAAACAACTCAACCCAAATTTTCAATCACGGGTTCTTATTAGTTTCCCATCCTCATATTCAACTTTACAACTCTACATGATATTGAGAACTTATTGTTATTGTTATTTTATGTCAAATTCTCACTGTTTCTCCTAGATTGAGCATTAAAATTCAAACCTAATTCAAATAGAATTTCAACTCAAACAAAGAGGATTAATATGATTTCTACTCAATCATTTTAGGGTTGGATCAATCTAATTCAATTACCCTTAATGTAAGTTAGCCCCATGAAATTAGTGACTTTATTAATCTAATTTGTGAAGTCTTAAATTCACCACCTTACTATTTCGTGAACTTGACATTGTATTTACATTAAATTTGATTTCTTATTCTCAGATATGATTTGTATCCATTTAATTGATCATATTTGCACTTATTAACACTTAATTTACATAAATTTAGAGGTTCAATTTACAAAAACACTAATCTATCTTGATAAAATTGACTTGTGGGTTGCATAATTTTTTGCTTATATGCTCATATCTAATTGTTATGGTGTATTATTTTTGGATTTAGATCAAATTATATCTAATTGTTTAATCAGTCATTTTACAAAAAAATTGTATTATTTACTCATACATATAGCTTGCATTACCAAAAATCTTGTGATTTCAAATATTTGCATTCAATATTTCCTTCTTTGTGCATGAGTTTTGTTATCCTTAATCCTACATTCAATATTCCAATGAGAAGAATTTATAGACTTAGGGATTCCCAAATTTTAAATACCAAGGATATGGAGCCCGAGTTGACTAACCTATTCCATGTGAGTGTTGGTACTTCCTCTAATCCCACACATGATAGACCTAACATTATGGAGAACAATTCCTCTCATACTTCTCATGATGAGGATGATTCACTAACTAGGATTACTAGAGAAGAATTGGGGAAGCTTTACAGTGAATTGGATAGGCTTCAACAATGGATGGGTCAGGAACACCCAAATAGTGAGGTTATCCCTTTGATTAAAGGGTTAAAGATAATGGTTCAAAGTGATAAGATAGGTGTGTAAGTGTTACATGGAATTGCTCATATTGTTGATACCAATATTATGCCTATAAAAAGTTGTATTGAAGCTCTTGGTTACTCTAATCCTACAAATCGAGTTCATCATTCCATTCCTATGCCTACATCCTTGCCTAATGTGTCTACATATACATCTTCTATCATGACTATTGTAATGGATGGAAAATTCTGGTTTCACAAGTTATTCTTTATAAACTAGGAAACGACCTAACTTTCACATACATTCACATTAAAAGGAGGACGACCTCAATAGATCCAACCTCAATTCTTTTAGGAAGAGGGTTAAATAATGATTGAATTCCTACTCCCCTTTTGTTTGAGTTGAAAATGTAATTGAAAAGATGTAAATTGAATTCAAAATCTAAAGTAAGAAGCTACATGCTTGAACTAGCAACTTGGACTGATTATGCTAACTAAGAATGAAACATAAAATTCATGTGTATAGAAATGGATAGTGAATCTGATTGTGCACCTGTAGATGAAATCTTAATTGAATTAACAAGACTAAGGCACACCTTGGTCTTCTGAGTTGTGATATGAAAACCTAAATCTTGATGTAGTTTGAGTGATGATCTTGAAATTAGTGACTGAACTAGGATGACCAAGGTCTTGTGTGCCCTGGTCCTAAGATAGAGGCATCAGACACCCTGGTTCATAAGAGAACTAGGTTCAAATTCTGATAGAGTACTTATACCTACTTCCTAAGGTTTCCCAAAGTCTTTCGACTCTGGTGGGTACTTGTAGTTGCACACAAGAGGAAAGAAAGGGGGTTGTGTATAGGGGTTTTCCTTAAGTCAAACTTGGGTTTTGAAATTAACCCTAATTGAAATAGAAATAGAATTGAAAGTGTTCCTTTTAAGGGTGGAGGCGAGACTTGGAATTGAAATGCTTGAATGTAGATGATTATACCTTCAATAGATGATGCAATGCTCTTAGGATAAGTCATCAATGTGTTAATGCAATAACATTATAAATCACATAAAATCCATTATGAAATCATAACTGAAACATAAATGGAAGATGCCTTTATGTAGTTTATTTCTACTTAAATCAAATCTACTCTTGAGGAAGAAGAATTGCTCTTGAATTGGATGATAATGTTAGCATAAAATTATATTATGAAAATGAATTGAGGGGTTCGCTATATAGGGATTTCATAATTAAAACCACCATTAGGTTGAATTAGAATTGATATATTTTAACACGAAGCAAGATTTGAATTAGAAAATACCGCCAAATTATCCTCCCAAAGTTTAGTGAAAAAACTGCAGGACCGAGTAGTAGAGATTCACCTTGGTCCCAACAATATTTTTTTGACTTTCAAGGAATTAAAGTTAACAAGGTTCTAATGTTGTATCCAACTCGATGGCACAAACCACAATGAATTGGTATGTGAAATATTCTTTGAGATTTGAAATTGGGGTAGGATTAAGGATAAATGGAGATAAAATGATAAAGGGCACACCTAGAATTAAGGGCCCAAATAAGAGTTTTATGATGTAATAAAGTGGAATAAGACCCATAATATTGAATTAAATATAATTAATTATAATAAAGGTCCTATAATGCATAGAGGAAAGGGAAATTCTAAAATAGGTGCTAGGAAAGTGTGAAATTGGACACACTAATAAAGGTGTACAATTTATGATGCTACAACTACCTCCACACAAATGCTAATCCTACACATGTTAGTCATGGGAGCAATACTATTAATCAATACTCTTACATACCTTCTTCTATGAGTCTTCCATTTATTTCTCAACCATCTCCTATACCAACTTATCATAATTTTCCCCATCCTTATTCTCAACCTCCAACTATCTACAACAACATTACTCCTCCATCATAATCCAATGTGTCCAAATCCAATTATTCCATCAAAGCCACTATCAATAACCTAGCTCAAAGTGAACTTCATACAACAAAAATTGGCTTCTTTAACCCAATCCAAATTCAATGTTCCCACATATGATATAGCAAGCCCACTATCCGATGAGATTGTTTGTATGATTGCTTCTAAGAATGTGGAGATCCCTTAATTAGAGTTATACAATGGAAAAGGTGTGTAGACGTATAAATCTGACCACTTTCTTAAATAAATATTTAATATTTATTTTAACCCCAGTCCCCTTATTAATTAATTTCTTCATTTTCATCTATTTGATTAAATGAATTACTTAATTTATTTAATTAAATTCACCTAAACCTTTTCTAGTCTTTAATTAAATAAATCACTTTATTTAATTAATTCCCCCTTCTCCCTTTTTAATTAAATTTGCATTTAATTAAATTGATCCTTGCAAATAAATAAATCTAATTTATTTATTAAATCTCCCACTTGTATTTATGCAAGTTACATCTATTTTGGTTGAAATAAAGCAATTTTATTTTAATTAAAATCATTTTCCCTCATCCACTTGCATGTTCCTACATCTCCCACTCACCTCCTAAACCTCTTATAGAGCCTTCTAGATTCTTCTAAACTATCTTAATTAGCCTTAATCCTCCTAATCATGTCCTTTCCCTAAATTTGAGGTCACTTCTCAAATTTGGAAGAAAGTCTTCTAAAAGCAATAAAGGCTTTATCCATTCAACATGCTAACTTGTTGAGTTCCCCCAAATTTGGAAGGACTCTTACAAATTTGTCCCCAAATTATTCATAACCATTTATGGTTAACTCACCTTTGACCTTTGGTTAGAGACTTTCCTCTAACTTAACCATCCTTTTGACTCAAGGGTCTCATCAAACACTTATGGCTTTGACCATAGTTATCCTATCTAACCCTTGCACAAGAGTTTACCCCTTGGATAAAAGCTTTATCCATTGGATAACCCTAACCTAACCTTAACCCTTACCTCCTAGGGTAACCTTCATGTCTTCTCAAGCATTTAATGCTTCTTGCATCTCCTCTCAAGCAACCTCTTGTTGACAATTGTCACCATTTCATTGGTGAGAATTGTAAACATGGATTGATTAACTTTCAATCCTAGCCCTTGTTAAGATTATTAAATCTTAACCATCCATTTCCCTATTTTCCCTATAAATAGAGCTCTCATTCTTCATTATCCATATCTCCACGTTTTCATGCATCTACATTATAGCCTAATTTACTAAGCGGTTTAGCCTCTCTTTGTTAAAACATCATCATAATATTTAGAAGCATTTTTCATATCATAGAATATTCATGCTAGTCTAGCATATCATGTTAGGATAATTTGTTAATCTTTTATCATATCATTATCTTCATCTTAACTTAATCATCATAGTTTTAACACATCATATAGATCTTAGAATGCATTCATGCATGTAGATCAAATATCACTCGTTCTTGGAGTTATCATTCCTAAGTCATTTTCTCAATGATCTGAGAGAAAAACATTGACTTTAGGGATCTTGTGAGATAGAGAACAATGGGACACCCCTTGGGAAGTTAAACTAGTTCAATTAGTTTATATACTTTTACCAAGAGTCTCATTGGTATGTGGGTCTTTTGATTTCGATTATTCATTTTGATCACCACATTTTCCCGCGTACAAGGTGAACCCTCGACTAATGTGAAGACATTTCAAACCTTGTGTAGTGATTTCTCTCATGATTAAAGACTCGTGGAAAAATTATACTTGAACCTTTAGAGATAAAGGTTTGCAATGGTATTGTTCTTTGGCTCATTATTCCATCACTTCTTTTTAACAATTGGTTAATGCTTTCATTCAACAATTTGAAGATAACTTTGGTCCTAAAATTAATTTGACTGATTTGATTCATTGTAAGCAAGGAGTTAAAGAAAAAGTGATTGATTTTATTGATATACATAAACATTTGCATTCACAAACTACTTATCATATACCTGATAATGATGTTCAAAGAATTTTAATTACTAATTTGCAAAAGGATATTAGAGATAAGCTTATATTTTTTGAATTTTGCATCTTTCATGCAATTGTGTGCAGTACTTCATAACTACCAGCTACAAGTCAACCAATTTGAATCATCTTCTTCAATGGATCTGGTTGATAAGTGTACAAACACAATAAAGGTTTCATCAAGATAAATAATAACTCTTCCAACAACATTAATACATAAATAGTAGCTACAACACCAAGTTTGGCCCTTTTATCAAAATAATTTATGAAAGAATTAACTCCTCTTTTGAAATCATTGCATAGTATAATGTTGAGTTTGATTAATACTAATGTGTTGCAACGTCCTCCAATCAAACCTATATATACCTCTAAGCCTCTATGGTACCTTCCTTTGACTACAAAGCCTTTTTCCAATACCATCATCAAGTAGGTCATCATAACAAGAAGTGTTATAAGTTGAGGTATAAGATTCAAGACCTTATTGACAACAATACTATATCCATAGTTGGATTGAATGACAAAAGCAACAAATCCATAGCACCTCCTAACCAAAATCTCTGAATCTTCACCAATCCTTTCAGATCTTACTCTGCTAATGTTGTTGAGTCTAAGCCACTTAAATTTTCTCACAATGATTTTGGTATGGAGTCCAATAATGTTGTGAACCTCATTGAAAAACCTAGACCTAAAATGGAACTATGCATTACCTTTGATCCTACCGAGATTATTATTGCACCTGATATACCATTACACATTACTGCGAAAATTAAAGGACAACTCTCATGAGGAGTCCTCATCGATCCATGATGTATGGTGAATTTTATTACTAAAGGATATATTTTTACTCAACAATTTTGTCAAGTTACATATGATAATTTTGATTTTATGGTTAAGGTGCATGATGGTTTCTCTTGTCCTACAATTGTTTCTATCACTCTTCCTGTTGAGGTTGGTACTAAGTGTTTATATGTTAATTTTGCTATTATTCCTACATCGGATCAATTTTGTGTGAATTTGGGACATTCTTGGTTCTCTTCCATGAAAGCTATTCCTTTGTCAATCTATAAATGTTTGAAATTACCTCACAATGAGAAAATTATCTCAATTAATCATACCTTTTACCAACCCACAACAAGGCATGGAAATTTCACTCTTAATTATTTTTGGCCTACACAACCTAAACCTTTACAACCTCGACATGATGTTATTTTTAGATCTTATAAAAAATGGAAAAATGATATGATATTGGCTTTAAGTAAACCTAAGGATATTTCTCTACCTCATTTCGGGCCTAGACTTCTTCCTACTCCTCCTATATATGTTGCGGTCCCAACTCCATCATATTATAAAGGAAAACACCTAACATCCTATATCTCTCAACCTATTAAGGTTTCTCCCATTCCTCCTCTTAAAAGAGAAGGAAATAAGCCTATGTTGATTGATCCTCAACCTTTGCAAGTCTCAAGTAAAACTAAAAGAAATCACAGTGCAAGAGAATGCTAACAAAGATGTCGTGCCAAGGCTTCCCAAACCAATTCCTCCCCAAATATGCCAAATATTTCCTTATTCCCATTTATCCAACCTTCACCTAACCCAAGGGAGGAAGTTCAACTTAAATCACCAAATTTAAAAATGTTTAAGAAAAATGATGGTTTGATTCCTTCATATGTTAAAGATCCTATTGTGATTAATTTGGATAATGATATCTAGATGATGTCAACAATGTTTATTCTAATGACTCTGATGATATGTATGAGATTTTTAAAATTAATCATGAGTTGTCTTTGCACTTTTCAAAAGCATTAACCCTAGCTCCCAGTGACAAAAAAAAGTGACACATAATTAGAGCATGGTTCTTGGTTGGAACTTGCAATAACTCCATCTACCATGCTCATTGTTTCTCCTCTCGCATCTTTCCCACCATCCCTAAGTGATGATAAGAAAGATTGGGAGGCAGAGGGCTTGTTTGACTAGCTTCATCTATGTCATAGATTATTATGTGTGTTTTCTTGTACGTAATGTGCTTCCCTAGTGTAGTGTTACTTGATATGTCTTTATGTTATGTTAGGTCTCTTTGGATGAACCTTTTTATTTTGTTGGTGCAAGGTAATAAAGTGATCGAATCTATTGTGATATTCTTATATTTGTATCTTGATTCTTCTATATGTTGTATAAATGTTATGTCATGCATGTGCTATTATTCGTAAAAGTGTCTTTGTGTTGTCTACTTGGGGATGATACAAAGTGTTGAGGTATCTTTTTGGTCTCTTCCATGTTGACCCAAAAATACTTTTGTTTGTTAATCTTATGTGCTCTTATTCCATCATGCTCGTAGTTTCACTACCTTTAGGGGATGAGGTCAATTCAATGCAATTATTGGATCCATTACGTGCTTTTTCCTATATTTTTGTTTCTATTTAATTTTGATTTGTCATTTCTTTGAGGCATATCATTATGTCAATGTTCTTGTCTTTTGGATGCATATATTCTACCTTAAAGCTATTACTCTTGGTAAGGCATACACAATCACTTTAACGTGGAGGCATACACTCCACTCAATGTTACACTTGATGCGCACACCATGAGACTCGGTTTGAACACTTTTGATCACACACGATGATATGTTTGGTACATGTCGCAATACCCATTTTGTAGTTGGTTCAATTAAATGTTTGAGTTACTTTGCAAATTGACCCTTTTGCTTTGTAATCTTTTGTGCTAATTTTTTTATTTAATTTTTTTCAATCGAACATGACTCATAGTAAGAAAAATCCTTACCAGGCCAAGAACATTCATGATCTATTTGTCCTCTTCATGTTTTCTCGATATTAGGTTGATAAGATCTTAAGTCCTTGAGGGCTTAGTGTGTCTTGTCTCTTTAGAATCTTGGTGAATTTTTTTCAATGTGACTTTGTACTTACCATGATTGTGGGCAAAGGATCATACTCCTACTAAAGTGGGGGCTAAATTAGCATTGTAAATTATATCCCTATACAATTTTGTCCTCACTAAGGCCTCACCTTGGCATTATAGCCTTCAATGCTCCATACCTGTTTTGATGTTGCTCACACCATCCTGACATTTGCATTTTTTAACTCTTTATCTAGTTCCAATTCAATTTTAAGTTGCGATTGACAAGACCAGGATGCCATGGGTGCCTAGTCCTCCTAAAACAGGCCCAAATTTGAACCCCTCATCGGTCACTTCTTGTTGATGGGAAGTCTAACTCTGTGTTAGCTTGCTCCAAAAATTCAAATAATAATGGCATAGTTAGGTATAAAAGGAAGCCTAACCCCCTTATTTTGTAACCTTGAACAAGATCTCAATTGCACTTTTGCAAATTAAAGTGAGCAAGCAATTGAGCATTCATCAAGCATTTAAGGAGAGGTCAAGTTCAAGCATTCAACATGGCATCCATGATCAACATTCTATGAAGACATTCTACATGACATCATAAACCCTTGTATGAGGATTCAAACAAGCTTCATCAAGGTATCAAGTTCAATTTCAAGGATTCTACTTCAATTCAGTTCAATTCCATTTCCAAGTTCAATTCTTATTTCAATTTTAAGGTTAATTCCTAAACCGAGGTTTAACCTAGGTAAACCCCCATCAACAAAAAAAACTTTAATTCTATGTGTAGGAAATTGAATCAAGAGCCACGAGCGAAGAATTCGATAGAGCAGATGATAACAATAGGATTAAGCTTTTGAAGGCACAAAAAGCAAAGGATCGGGTCGCCCCACACCTTGTGGTCCTAGGAATTTCTGACGAGATTTCAAAAGGAGATTTTGTGCATCATTCTAATCCAAAAAATATTAAATTTGTCTAAATCCAACATTTGGAGGACCAAGTTGCCCCACACCTCATGGTCATGGAAATTCAACCCGAATTTTCTATCATAGGTTCTGATCTATTTCCCATCACTAGATTCAATTTTATAGCTTTGCATGACATCAAGAACTCACTGTTACTATTATTTTATGTTGAATTATCATTGTTTGTTATTGATCTAGTATTTCAATTCAAACACAACTTCAACTCAAACAAGGATTATTAATCTAGTCTGTATTCAGTCCTCTAGTGTTGTAAATTGTACACCCCTAATTAGGGTTATCTAATTCCACACTTAGGTTAGCACCTCTCTTAGTGATTCCCAATTTATTTTTCATTTATTGGGCTTCTTCACACATTTAATTAAATCTAAAGTCCTCTATCATCAATTTACACATCATAAAATTATGCCCTTAACCCTAGGTTGGCCCCTTTTTTATTTAATTTAATTTAATCCTAATGATTTCCTAATTTCAAATCTTCAAGGCATGTTTTTGCATATCTACACATCTTGGATTGACCTACCATTCTAAATTTGACTTTATAATCATGATGTCTCGCATCCCTAGAAAATCGAAAAAAAGTTGACCAAACTAGGTAGTATACTACCCGAACTTTTTTCCCCGAATTTTGGGAGATTATTTTGGTGATATTATAATATTCAAATCATGATTAGTGTCAATTTTTATCAGTTCTAAGTCAGCCTATTATCAAATTTTTAAAATTAGGGTTTCATATATAAAGCCTTCCTTTCCCTCATTTGAGTATCCTAATTTAGCAATTTGAAAGGACATCCTTGTGAAGTGAAAGATAATCTTTGTGTGAAGTCTCAAATCAATAAATGCATCCATCAATCAATTATTCATCAACATTTTCATCAATTATGGAAGCTTAGGAGATATCGAAGAATGATAAGAGAATCACCGATTGTTGATTGGCTTATGCCTCTTCCTTAGGATTTGGTATGATTTCATGTTATTTTCACATCTCTTTTGAGTTTTAGATTTACATATCATTGATTTTAAAATTTTCATTATTGCTTTATATATGCATTCCATTTGTGATTTCAAGTTTTTACATTACACTCATTTTAGTGTTTTGCTCAAAACATAGGGTAGAACTCTAGTTTGCATTTAGCTCATAAGAACCTTTTATACACATGAAATTCCTAGGGCACACACACACTTTTCAATATAAAAATAGATATTTGTGTAGGTGGAAATCACCAAAATAAGGGGTTTGACTAAGGAAAAACCCTATATAACCATAAACAAATGATTTTCCAGCTTTTAGGTGCAGTTACAAGTTTTTGTCGAAGCAGTCAATTTATGAGAGATCTCAGCAAACAGACACAAACCAATCACTAGAATTTGGACTTGGATCTCAAGGACTAGGTTGCCTCACACCTTGGTCCTCCAAGAACAAGACATTCCATGTCTGGCCCTTCTTAGTTAGCTTCATATTTCAGATGAAGTTCTCATACAGACTCAAAATTCAACCCTTTAGTTTTCAACTTCTCATTGTCTCTAAGACTGGGGCGTACAACATCCTAGTTGTGTTAAATTAGGCTCAATTTTGTGTCATAGATGCACATCAGATCCTTATTCTTAGATCCATACTTTCTATCTCAATTTTGTCTCTTTATTAGACTATTATATCTATTATTATAGTTGTTTTCATTCATTTTATTACTTTAACTTTGAATTCTCCTTCATTTAGCACATTCCCTTTCATATTAGCAAAGGAATAGAAACCCTAAAAGAATCCTTTGACTCTATTTCACAAGAGTTAACCAAAGAGGACCACTTCCTTAGGCGCTTTTGTATTTAAATGTTTGGATGAAAGTGGGATTAGGTCTTAAAATTACTCGATTCCATTTTTGCCCAAAACATTTTCGTGAGCTTGACCTTGTTACATTTTCATTTTCTAATTAGATCATGTTATTCCATATTTCTTTTATATCAAAAGCATAAAAATATCAAAAATATTATTATATGCATTGTGTGCTTTAAGATTTATGTGAACTTTTCATTTCTAAAGTTAGTGTTTCAATCATGTTAGATCTTTATTTGCAAGATATTTATTCATATGATAATGCACTTGCTTATGATGATTACACTTTTAGTAAGGAAGAACTTTATGAGGCTCTTGATGAGTTTATTTATCCTAAACCTTCTAAACCAACATTTTTCTAAAGCATAATCAACATAGTTACTATGCCATTTCGTAGTGATGATGAAGATAAGTTGGATGACTCTTCTCATGAAGTCACCCATATTGAATCATCCTCTAAATATAGTAACATGGCAATTTATGACAATCCTCTTTATGATGATTTACCTCCTTTCCAATCCAAACATAAACCATTTACTATTCATTACTATGTCATGCTAGATGATGTTCTTGATGACTTCATTTCTACTCAAACTATTCCAAACGATCTTAAAACATCTAAAAGATTGATTAATATGATAAATTAGAATGAACATAACTTTCAAACATCTCCTGATAAACCCCTCTTTATGGTTCAAGGTGCTAGTCCTTCTCCCAATTCTCAATCTCCTAAGAATCCTCTCTTTGTGATTCAAGGTGGTTATACCAATGATGCCTTTTGCACTCCTAACAAACCAATTATTACTATACAAGGAGGATATCCTACTAAGAGTCCCTATGAGCA
This sequence comes from Cryptomeria japonica, assembly GCF_030272615.1. NCBI lineage: Eukaryota > Viridiplantae > Streptophyta > Pinopsida > Cupressales > Cupressaceae > Cryptomeria > Cryptomeria japonica. Next base: position 464,092,960 of record NC_081413.1, on the reverse strand, counting down.
TGCTAAACAAATAACTAGAGAGAGTTATGATTTAGTTGCTTGCACATATAATACAAGAAACAATAGGAAACCTAATCCTCCTCTGGTTATCCCTTCTTCACTTCCTACATCTTAGTAAAGAGTATGATATTATTGAAAAATTTAAAGCTATTCCCACCAAGATATCTGTTTGGGATTGATTCAAAATTCATCCACACACCATGGCATGTTACACGATGCTTTAAAAACTTTAGATATCCCATCTATAGTGACACCTAATAATGTGACTTCTTTGATTGACTCCATAAAAACATTTAGTACTCAAATTGTGTACACACAAGATGAGTTACACTTTCAAGAGATTCAACACCAATATAATCCTGTTATGATTGTTTTCCTTATTAATGGTAATGTTATATGATGAACCCTTGTAGACAATGGATCTAGACTTAATATTTTTAGCATTGATCTATTACATAAGATAAATGTGGATAATTATCTTATTAAATCAGATCCTCTTTCCATTCATGGCTTTGATAATGTTGCTAGAAATTCTCTAGGTACTATAACTTCCTTGTATTAAGGTGGGATTTGTTAGTTTACCTACACCTAGTCATGTCATGTCTGATTATCTTACCTACAATCTTTTGTTAGGATGGACTTGGATTCATTGTATGAAATTCGTTCCTTCAAGTCTTCATAGACAAGTTAAATTCATTTATAACAAGATGTATACTTTTCACACACTTTGCATGTCGATACCAACTTACAAGCTTGTTTGTAAACTTTATCTTCCAAATCTTCTTTAGGTACTTTGAGTACTCCTACTTCTTCTTTGACTACTCCTGATTCTTCTTCTATTCAAAATGAATCACCATCATCTCCTAAAGATACTTGTTCATCTGAGGAACTACTCTTAGGTAATGATTGGGGATCCTTATATTTTACACCCTCCTTCATAAGAGAATATAAAGTCCCCCCAATAGATCCTAATACTAAAAAGGAGGATGACATGGTTGAATCTCAAAAGCAACCCACTTTTTCTATGAAACTTAGTAACAACTTTGTGGCTACTTCAAAATCTAAAACTTCTTCTACTTCAATTGATAATGACATTCAAACATATAAGGCCTCACCTTCCCTTATGGAAATGAATGGTCTTTGTGGTCTTGGTTTTTTATATCTTAGCTAAGAGTGGATATGATAGCAATGGTTGTGGTGCACATGAACAAGGGATAAAGGTTCCTTTAGAGAATCTTTGAATCATATTAGTGAAACATATTTTGGACTTGGATAAAATCCCTTTAATCCTACCAAATCCTCCAAGAGACCATCCCTTAATGTCAATGTCATTTTCTCTTCTAATTCACTTTCATTAATACACCCTAAGTACTTTGACTCCGAATCTTATCCACCTTCCTTGGATATCTTTTTTACTGATGATTCATTGGCTAAGTTTTTAGGATTTTATGACAGTCTTCCTTGTTATCACCATAATTGTGGATTCCCTTATTGTTTAAATGTATAAGCATGATATAGGAAGGACACTAAATTAGGCAATGATAATGAAGAGATGTTTCATGAATCTCCTCAACCAATGGATGTTCCCCAACAAAGTAATCGTCTTGTGAGTGGTACCATTGATGTTAAAATGGATCCTTACAATGAGTAGAAAATCATAAAGATTTGGAAGTGATTAATTGATGATGAACAAAAGGAATACTCTATCTTATTACATGAATTCCCCAAAATCTTTGCGTTGATTTATTATAATATGATTTGCATTGATACTAAGATTTTGACTCATAACATTGTGTTGATTCTCGATGCTAAACCTATCAGGCAAAAGATTAGGAAAATGAATCCCAAAATAGATTTGCTTGTTAAGGCTAAAATTGAAAAACTTCTAGAAATTGGCTTCATTCACTCCATTGATTATTCCCCTTGGATTTTGAATATTGTTGTCGTTGCTAAACCCAATAACAAGATTAGAATGTGCACTAATATTTGAGATCTCAATAAGGATTCTTTGAAGGATGATTTTCTACTTTCAAATATTGATATGATAGTAGATTCTACTGCTAGTCATGCTTTGTTATCCTTTATGGATGGTTTCTCTAGATACAATCAAATCTTTATTCCCTCAACGATCAATTCAAAACTACTTTCACCACTCCTTGGGGTACGTTTTGTTGGGTTATGATGCTTTTTGGGTTGAAAAACACTAGCACTACCTATCAACATGCTATTTTCATGATTAAATGCATAAAATCTTAGAAGATTACGTTGATCATATCCTAGCTGAGTCTATCTCTCGTCACGACCATGTTAGAGTCCTTCACCATATTTTTGAAAGAATTTGCAAATTCAACATGCTCTTAAATCCCTGAAAATATATTTTTAGTGTGGATAGTGGAAAACTATTAGGATTCATAGTATCACATTGTGGTATTGAGGTGGATACAAATAAAATAGATGCTATAGTGAGTATTGCCACGCCCTCAAAATATTTCTCAATTTTTAAGCTTAAAAGGAAAAAATCAACCTATTTGTAGGTTTGTCTTGCAACTTGTAGATCAAACTTTCCCTTCTACTCAATTTCTTAAGAAAGATATCGCCTTTCGATGGAATGTGCATTGTCAAAAAGATTTTGAGGATCTAAAAACTTATTTGGCTAACCCTCCTATCTTGCAGCCTGCTATTCCTACTCAACCTTTCCTTCTTTATATTGTTGCTTCTTCTCATGCTCTTGTAGATTTATTGGCACAATATAATAGTTATGGTTAAAGAATGTCCAGTTTATTATATAAGCCACACTTTACTTGATTATGAAGCCCAATAAACTACGATAGATAGGCAATGTCTCACTCTTGTTTTTGCAACTTAGAAGTTGAGACATTATCTTTTGAATGTTGAAACACATGTTATAATAAAATTTGATCCTTTAAAACATCTCTTTTCTAAAATGGATCTTTCAGGATGAAAGCAAAATGGGTTAATGATGTTAACTAAATTTTACCTCAAATTTGTTTCTCAAAAATCAATTAAAGGAGAAGCTTTAACTGACCATTTGGGCGATGCCCCTTATCGTCTTACTCTACCTAATTAGGAGTCCTTTCTTGATGACTTTGTTCTTCCTATTGATATTGATAAGACTTGGGAACTGTATTATGATGGGTCTAAGTGTCAACTAGGTCAAGCACTGGTGTCATTTTAACACCGCCTTCAGGAAAACTAATCCATTTATCCTATCATCTCAATTTCCTTTGTATTAACAATATCACTAAATATGAATCCATTATTTCTAGTTTAAAAGTGACTTTATCTCTTAATGTTCAACAAATGTGTATCTATGGTGATTCACAGTTGATTATAAGACAAGTTATGGGAACTTATAAAGCTGAACAAGATAAACTATCACAATATCATGACTTGGCCTTATCATTGTTAGAGAAGTCCAATTCTTACACCATAGAACCTTTCCCTCGAAAGGATAATCAACATGCAAATGTGATGGCAAGCATAGTTTTCCTCATATCCTTGAAGATCCTACCATAGATTATTAGTTCATTATTCATAATCTTTCTTCTCTTGCTATTGCTATAGTCCTAGTGGCGTAGCTTGTTGTTATGCTTTAGATTCCAATAAATGGTACTCTTATATCTCATGATATTTGATTGATGGTACTTTTTTGGATTCTACAAGTAAGAACACTAGAGTTATAATTCATAAGTTCGTTGTGCGATTTATTATTATTTCTAATTTCCTTTATAGAAGGGGTTATAATGGTCTTCTTCTTTGTTGTCTTAAAAAAAATGAAATCCCTATTTCTCTTGAGGAGGCACATTCAGGTGTTTGTGGGGGGAATTTTGGTGGTAAATATTTGGTTCAAAGGTTGCCTTGAATGGGATACTATTGGAAAACTATTAAAAAAGATTCCCTTGCCTTTGTAAAAAAGTGTCATTAATATCAGCAACATAACAATTTGATTCAGACTCTTACACATGAACTTCGATTGCAAGAGTCCTCTTGGCCCTTTTCCTTGTGGGGTTTGGATCTTATTGGTAAAATCTCCCCTCCTTCGCAAGGACATACTTTCATACTCACTACCACAGATTATTTTATGAAGTAGGTATAAGTCATTCCTCTTCGATCCACTATTGTTGATGTAATCTGCTAGTTTCTGCTAGATAACATTATTTCTTGAACTAGTATACCTTCCACTTTGATTTTTTATAATGGTACCTCATTTAAGAACAAAGATGTGAAAAGGTTCCTTGAGAAATATCACATTCAACATTGCTTTTGTACACCATACTATCCTCAATCAAATGGTCAAGTTGAAGCTTCTAATAGGATCATTTAACAAATCCTTCGTAAGACTATAAATAAGCACAATAAGGATTGGAATAATCAATTGACCTATGATTTTTGGGCCTATTAGGCAAGTGTTTGCATAGCTACTAGTACTACTCCTTACAATCTTGTTTATGGTGCTAGCTTAATTATGCCTTTGGAGTTAGAGATTCCTTCACTGACAATCTCTCTTAAGGGGATAATTGATAATGATTCTTATCGAGAACAACGTCCTCAAAAACTTAAAATTCTTGATGAACAATGAATACAAACTCTTGATCATATTCAAGCTTATCAAAAGACTTTACAATGAAGTTACAACGACAAGGTTATTCAAAGTTGCTTCTTTGTTGGTGACTTGGTGTTATATGGGAATCAATGCAATGTGAATGCTTTGCTGAAAGAAAAAGGAAGGTTTAGTTTGAATTGGCTTGGACCATATATCATCACTGATGTCTATGGATTAGGTGGCTACAAGATTGCAAATATGGAAGGTACGCCTCTTAAGGAACCCATAAATGCTATGCATATTTGTAGATATTATGCTTAGAAATTTCTTTCTATTACATCCCATTTGTGCCCTGGTTGTTTTTATGCTACATTTACGTCATATTGTTTGTGCCCTAGTTATTTTATGCGATATTTACGCGATGTTAATCGTGCCCTAGGTGTTTCATGTTAAAATTGAGTGATGATGCCCTAGATGGTATTTGTGTTCAATATAATGAAATGATGACTCATAATTGTTAAATTGATATTTTGATATTTAACATGATGACATTTAAGATGTTTTACTTTTGTTGATAATATTTTTTAAATGTCAGAGTTATGACAAGATTTCAAGCTAATTGTTTGAACTAGCCAAGTGTGTGCAGGAGTTCGTCGTCCTCCGAGAAGGGAGGGAAAGTATCATCAGGTCGAGTGGTAAGGAAAAGAGAACTCATGTCGAAGTGAGTTAGGTCGTCTCATGCTGACCATGTTATTTTTCGTCAGCCTATCATGTCGGGTAGCCCTAATTGCTTTATTTAGAGGTTTTAGGGTTTCACGACTATAAGTCATCAATTGGTTTCCAATTTAGTTGGTTATTATTATTAATTTATTTATTATTATTATTAATTAAATTAAAATTTGCTTTGGCTGATTCTATTATAGCTATTTTAAAATATAGCTAATTGTATAAAAAAAGAGGGGGCTTTAATATTGAATTAATTTATCTTAAATCACACTTAAGTCGTTGAAGCTTGTCATGGCACAAAGCTAAGGTATTAGGGGAAAGGACCTAGTAGTTGTGCACCCTAACTTCGCGCTTCTCAAAATCCTACTTGGAAATTTCAAATCACTCCGATTTTTTTACAACACCTTACTTGGCAAGTCCCCTGCTTATAACTAAGGTTTCAGGGCCACATCATCAAATATGATGCCACATCAGTATGCTTTTTGCCAAGGTGTCCAAAACAACCCCCAAAAAAAGTGAGACCAATAGGCGTCCGAAAGAGACCCCAATAGTTGTGCAGCTGATAAGGCATCCCCTGATTGGTTACTTTTTACAATATTAGTACATTTCTTAACAACTATTGATAGATTTCCTAACAACTGTTGGTACATTTCCTAACAAAAAATGATATTTTTTATTTCAAACAATAGGTTTTATTTGTTCAATTTTTGGAACAAAAGGTATCAACAACCCTCACAACAATTGGTACATGCTCAACTAATGGGTCCTTTCCCCTAATTTTGTATTAATCGATGCTTATCTTGATGCCATATTAATATACTTATCAGACATAATATGAGAAAAAACACGACATATATTTAGTGGATATTGACATTCATTTAAAATATGGAATGAATAAAATCAAAGGAAAGTAATCAATTCTTCTAGAAGCAAAGAGAAGAGCCAAGGTTTTTGGTATGAACATTCAATCTTGTTGAGGAAGAAAATGGGCACGAGATGGGCGTGATGAAGGGGGATGAGACTCTCGTGATTCAAGAGGAAATAGGGTAAAGGAAAACACTATCTGATAGGATAAAAGTTTTGATAGGCATTCTATTTGGGGGAGGCAATACACATTATGCACGAGAGTTTTCATTTGGAAAATAATAAAGCTATGTGATACCACCGTTCTTCTTCATTCAAGCTGAACGACTACCATTCTTGAGCTCATAGAAGCTCAAAAAAAGGGTGACGGAAGTGGAAGGGTTTCAGATAAAACTCCATCTAGTTTGATCTCATTGAATCTTTCAGGTCATGTTACTTAACCCAGCATAGAATGACTTGAGTTTACTTTTTTCTTCTGAATCTGAAAATTAAGAATGATATGTTAAGGAAAGGAGTTTAGTTACATATCGTTTTCCTTTCCCATATGGTATGGCTGTGAGTTGAGTGTTTTGTAGATTAAAAAGAACATATGCACTGGCTCTCTACTGAATTTTGTTGTTAAACCCTTCTTAATAAAATAAATTAAGGCTCATTGTGAAATAAGGGGTTATGCTATAGTTAACTGTACTCATTGAAGAATTCTTATTTCAGCGTACAGTACTTTGACTGGATGTAGAATGGTTTTTGTTAATAAAATTATTCCACTCTAGGCATAGTGATGTAGACTGAGTAGGAATGTTGTGGATAGTAAGAAAATATTCACTATATAATTTTATTGAATAAAATTCACTGTTAAAAAGGCAATAGTCTATAACAACATTCACAGTGATGTTTAAAAAGAAAGGAAGTAAAATCTTTGAATTTGGTACATTATGACCCATTTTGTTATTGATAACAACTGAGAACACATTCTCTAAATGTATTTCATAGAATGGTTATGATAATTATAACTTAATAAAGAGATAATACCACACAATTCACTAAGGTGTCCGATTGTGAATATATCTTCGTTTGAAGAAGAATACATTACACCACATCATATGATGCATGATTCTTAAGTGTTCCGTTAAACAACAAGAAAAGTATATACATTGAAACCTATAGTAAGGTTGAATTTAGTTTGAATTATGAAAATAGTATAAATGAACATTGAATTCTTATTTAGTTAACACGGTCTTGTAATTTAGAACAGTGTTGGAATTGCAACAAAACCCTTAAATTTTAAGAGGTTCTTAACATTCAAAATTATTCAAAAAGAATATAGTTGAGTTGTTAAGACTAGAATTTAACTTAGCCATTTAGAAATTCATTAATTGGGAAATTACACCTCACCAGTGTTAGCTATCTATATAATAGATTAAGAATAACTTCCAGAGGATTGAGTCATAACTTATCTTAGTTGGATAAAGGATAACAGGCTTAAATAGTTTTCTACACTCCTAAATGCATATTGGCATATTAGGAATTGATTAAGAGCATTTAATAATTGCAGCAATGGAAAGACCAATTACAAATGCAGAATACAAAACATTGAATGAACAAGAGAGCTAGTAGCTCTAAAGCCTGTCATTCCTTTATCAAACTAAGGAAATCAGTCCAAGTTGGAGATAGTGGAATTAGAAATAAACTAATAAATCTAATCATATTATGGTCTTAAATCTCAGGATGAGATCGAATAACGGCCATTATATTCAATTAAACCCATTTTTTGATAATTTGGTTGTTGCTATTTAATTCAGTGTCGTAAGAAATGACGGGCAAGAGTAATAATTTAGTACTCATTAATGAAGTTGGGCATAATAAATAAAGGTGCACTTATTTGATAGACAAGGGAGCTTATAGTGCTTCTTAATGCAGATAGTCATATGTATAGATATACATAACTTCAATGCTTCCTAATGCAGTTTGGCCTTCATAGAAAAATATATAGTTTCACTAGACAGTACAGTAGCAACATGAATGCTCATAATACATACAGAACATAGAAGCTAAAGTTGATGAAGGAGATAGCATCATATTGTCTATCTCATCTTTTCCACACTAAGGTAAGTTTATTAATTTAAACCATGCTACAATATAACTAGAAGGGAACTATTTACATCTAAAATAAAATAAGGCCTTTAACCTCATGATGAGGTAGAGTATTGTCCGATACAATCAAACATGCTAGACTATGGAGAAGTATTGATTGTTTGGTATTTCATGTAATATTCATGCGTGAAAAAGGGCATCATATGTTAATCATTTGCAACTTAATGACAGATACCAGTTAATAAAGGCCAAGTATGGGCTACTTATCTTGTGTAAATAGCATTGAGATTGTGTGAAATATGAACTATTTGACTGTTGTACTCATGAGAGAGTAGGTTGCTAGTTCAAGGGCACAAGTATGACTCTATATTAAATTAATCCAGGGTTTCGACAAAAGATAGGTTACGCCATAAGAGTATAAGTCACCTCAAGTTTCTTGACCATCATTTGAAATCGGGTCCAAACATAAATGACAACCAATGAGCCTCATGGAGTCAGAATGCAGTAGCATAGAGACAGACATGAGGACTTGGTTACCTTCAGGAATTCAATCCAACCAAGTAGGATGATGAATAATTGACTTCATGAATTAGCACGTTTGTTATGACATACAAACCCTCAGTCAAGGTGATGTTACTTATGTAAGCATCAACTAGTTTGTTAATCCATATACATAATCTAGTCAGAGGTTATACTAGTTAGGTTTAGCCTATAGTGTAAGACCGACTAGGGATCTATGTAGGATTACACTCCAGTTCGAATGGCATGAGTTATAATTTTCATTACCTCCCTGCGAAGGGTCAAGCCAATCAAGTTGGATATGGCATGGGGGACTAGTAATTTCGTGGTTGGGTGAAAAAGTGCTCTGATGGTACTTTCTCTCCTTTCTGGTCTATTGATAGAGTTATGAAAGTTCAAAATTATGGCATTCAAAAAAATCTATTTTCTAAACCTCTCTTTTCATTTAAATTAAAATGTTTAAGTTACATTCATATTTACTATTTTTTCTCATAGCATAGATCTATGTTTAATTCAAGATTTCAGTTAAGAACAAGTTTCCTTTTAGTTATTTGATGTTTAAAAAAATGATAGTTTTTCCCTCCTTTTCTACTACAAAGATGTAATAGTTGTTGTAGACACCCAAAATTGTCCAATTATTTATTTAATTATCTAAGCTTAATTCTTCTATTAATTAAATAAATCTTTATTTATTTAATTAATTCATTTATCCTCTTCTAGCCTTATTTCTCATTTAAATAAATACATTTATTTATTTAAATTATCCTTTTCCTAAATTAAATAAATATCTTATTTATTTAATTGATTCCACTTCTTCTATTAATTAAATAAATCTTTATTTAATTAATTCATTAACCTTTTCTACCCATGACACATGTCATTCATCTCTTAATTCCTACACTACCTACCCCTTTCATTATTTTATTATTTCTTTTACCTACTCTCTAATCATAGCCGACCTCCTTTTACACCTCTCAATCTTATCCCTTCATTTCTTATAGTGTCTTCTATATAAGGAGATGCTTCCCTCATTATCAAACCCTAATCATCTTTTATGCAATTAACTACACTACGATCCTACTTACAACCACATTCCGTTCTTTGTTGAGCTCTTGTGCACATAAAATCTGAGAGCAAATATATCAAGCAAGATCAATGGAGATAGGAAGAATGGAGATCCAAACCCTATTGGACATGTGATGGTATAATCTTTGTGATTTCATTTGATTTGCATTGTCTTAGGTAATCTTCATATGTTATGGTGGATCTTTGTTGTTGTTAGGCTAGGGTTTTTGTGGTTGAATTCATTTAGCCTTTCAATGTTATTATTATTGTTATCCATTTTCACCATATACATTTTGGCACGCACGGTGGGACTCTTGTCCCTTTTGCATTTAACATCCTTGTTGCAGATTTTGTGTTTTGAAGTTGCAAATCTGACATTTTCGGCAGCATTTTGATATTTTCGCGTCTGCGCACTTTCGGATCGCGTTTCTGATTTTCTGGCGCGTCTGTGACATCTGGAATCACGTTTGTGTTATTAGCAGTATTTTATTTTGCAGGTTCTGAAAAAGCGCATTTGTGTTATTGAGTTGCGTCTGAGGTGTTTTTAGCTGCGTTTGTGTACAGGAGTCGCGTCTGCATTTTGTAGTTGCGTCTGTGTCACGAAGTCGCGTCTGTGTTGAGGGTAATCGCGTCTGTATTCACCAGTTTCAAATTTTGGGTTTATTGATTCAGTTTTGGATTTTGCATTTAGGGTTTCAGATCTGGTTTATTTTGAGCTAACATTTTCATATCTAGCTAACGAAATTGGTGCAGCTTGTCTTGAAAGCAAAATCGTTTGGTTGAAGGCCCCTATTTTCACAAAGTCTTTTGGGTTTGAAATTTACCTAACTTGTGTGCTTGCAGGAAGGGGTGATTATATGAAACAATCCAAACTACTAACAACTCTTTGTTGCAGGTCCTTAGCAAGGGTTTTTGGATTTTTATTGTGTGCCTTGTTTTCATAGACTAGCAAACACTTCAATTGGTGCACTAAAATTGAATCATTGTCTTTTGTGTTTTGAGAAATAGGCTCTTTTTGTTTAATCTTTAGAGGGCCTGTCTTCTCGTGTGGTCATTAGGACTACTAGTGAGAAGAGAACGACCCAAGTGGTAGTGAGGAAAACCCACCTCTTCCAAACCACTATAAACAATTGTATTCATAGTGAAAACTATGGATAACGTGTGTTGATTAGTTCATACCGACACTATGTCTCCCCATAAACCCGTTTGATCAAATTTATTTGATCAGTTGTAGGGCATAACCCCTACCGGCAAGGAGCCTTGTGTATTTATAGAGCTGAAAGTGTCGCATGTATGGGCACACGAGCGGATGCCCTTACTAGCACCTTTTTGTTTTAGAAGCCCAAATCCTTCTAGTTGTTGGGGCAGGAGGTCGGACCTCTGGTAGCGGCCCACACACATACGGTTCTTAGTAGAGATAAAAAGTTCGCCACGGGGAGTTTTTGTGGGGACTGATGCTTGGCTGACCCGAGAAGTGAGTGCTGAGGGTGGAGCCAGTGAGGTCAAGCATCTAAGTATCCACTCTGAATAGCGTAGCCTTGGGGGTAAAACCCCATGTGGGATCAACAACTATTGTCTTGGCCAGCCATAAGAATTGTGCTTGAATTATTTTAAACATTCAAAACATTCAAGACCAAACAGCAAAACATTGTGTCTTTTGTGTCTTCAAGTGTATGCAAAACATTTTTTTACATCAAACAACACACTTTTCTTGGAGTCATTTTGAGTCTAGACACTTGCAAACATTGGGTCTTCATCAACACTGTGTCCTCTTGTCACGAAAAATAGTCAAACAGTCAGATTTGGTCACAACAAAACAACTTCACAGATTGGAAAAAATTGCACAATTTTTGCAGAAACGCATCTGTGTCTGACATAATAGCGTATGTGTTGTATAATCGCGTCTGTGAAGGGCAGAAATATGTCTGTGTTCCCAGAATCAACATTACACTGCAAAAAAATCTCAAAGACGCATCTGTGTTGAACAGAGCCACGTCTGTGTCAGGAAACCGTGTCTGTGAAGTATACAGGCGCGTCTGTGTTCAGAATTGAAAAAACTGTTACATTCCAGCAAACAAACACAGTCAGTTTTGAAATTTTTGAGCTTCCTAGATCATTTCTCCAAGGTTTCATTTAGCATTCAACCTATCTTTGGGTCTCACACAATCCATCATTGCTTTACACCTTACATTACATTCACAATTGTTTAAACTTGAGTCAAAAGGTCACTTGCTTGTCCTCATCATACTTTGTCAACATACTACATACAACAACACTTTGCTAAGTGGTCCCTTATCAAGGTTTCTTACCTTTGGGTCTCATTTGGTCTTACTTAGAGTCAAGGTCAACTTACCTCATCAAGAGAAACTATCCTCTCTTTGGAAGTCACACCTACTCTACTACATACATACTTGGTCTTACACTTTGGACATTGCAAGTACACCTCAGATTCATTTACATTCCATCCAACCCTTGGTCTTCCATACTTTTTCCATTTTCATCTAGTCTCACACATCTTGGTAAATACCTAGTTCATGGTTGAAACCCGTCTTCAAAAATCTAGGAGAGAAACTAAAGAGGCTCAAGAGTCTGCAAACATGAGTTCTTATGAGTATGACAATGATATCTTTTTCAATTCCAATCATACTACATTACCTGACATGGATGCCTATAGAAACATTCCAAATGTTGAGAACATGGACACTACAAATAACAATGATACACACAATGACAATATGGACAACGTTTCCGTACATTCAGCAGATGTGGAAGAATCCATTATGAATCCCCATTTCAATCGATTGGTTGAGGAAATAATGAGGAGGGATAGACAATACTTCTTACAAATGATGGCACAAAGTGGCGCCAAGATACCTCATGATTTTGACATGTCTCAAATAATGGAAAATTGACCTTTGCAACAACCTCACTCCAACATGGATCAAAGGAGACCTAATAGTGGAGGCAATAGAGGACCACATATGGTGCCTGAATCACCATCATCTTTGTTTCAAAAACCAAAGGTCCCACATACACATGGTCAAGTATATGATACTCACCTTCGTAGACCATTATGGAAGTCTTATGCAGACAGATATGCTCAATCACATACCAATGCTAAGGATCAACCACCAAAGCAATTGGATATTCAAAGGCATGCTCAAAATTTGGACACAAGGAAACCCCGTGTCAAATTTGGGGGCAACACATTAGAACATGACATGCCTATAGAGTATGGTATACATGGACAAAATAGATATGTCGTTCCTCAACATGAATCTATACCAAGTGGTCCATATATGCAGCATCATTATAGACCTCCTCCATATGAACATGTGTATGATCAATATCATACATATATGCAACATGCTTCTCCTCCAATTGGTGCTTCAAGCATGGGGTATGGTCCAAGAAGTCGATCTCCACCTAAGAGCAATTTGGAGCAACAAATCAAGGACTTACAAAAGAAAATGGAGGACATAAATACACCAAAGCCAACATACACAATGAGAGACATGTGTCCTTATCCATTTGATAAAAGCATCCCAATGCCTCCTTTTATTACACACTTTGTGACGCCTAAATTTGATAAGTATAGAGGAAAAGGGGATCCTAAGGCACACATAAGATAGTTTTTCACAGCCTGCATTGAGGTAGCAGTAGAAGAGACATATTTGATGAGATTATTCCCACAGAGCCTAGGCGATCAAGCTATGGAATGGTTCTCCCAACTTCCACCTGGAATTAAGTCATGGGGAGACTTAGCAGAGGCATTTATTCAACATTTCTCCTACAACATAGAGACAGACATATCAGTGACTACTTTGTGCAACACTAAGCAAAAAGAGGAAGAGTCTTTTGCATCATTTTTACAAAGATGAAGGAATCTAGCCAGCAGATGCTCTTGTGAAATCCCACAAAAACAAATGGTAGAAATGTTCACCCAAAATGTTAACAAAGAGATTGGTTATGACTTAAGGAAAGCTTGTTTGTCCACCTTCAAGGATGTCATTGAAAAAGGCTTAGCAATAGAGAAGGTCCTAATTGAACAAGGAGTCATTAAGATATTCAAGGAAAACAAAGAGGACTTTAAAGGAAAAGACAAGCCAAGATTTTGGAATAGAAACAAGAACACAGTCAATGATGGTGTTGTTGACGCCAACACAGTGCGACCCAAATTCATCTTTTCAGGATCAAGTTCTACAAACAATCAAGTGAATACTCAAACAACTTCTAAATCATGCAGGAAGTACACCCCATTGGGAGAACCACTTGAGTCAGTCTTCAAGAAGCTAGTGGCAAACAAGGTAATCACAGTTCCAGATTTTCCTCCATATTAACCAAAGGTTAAGCCATATTGGTGGAATGATGATGAGTATTGTGAATTTCATAAGAGCAAGGGTCATAAGATAGGAAATTGCCATCGACTGAAGAACATCATACAAGATCTCATTGATAGAGGTGACATTGAGATTGAAGGACACTCCTCCAATCAAGAACATGAAATGTTTAAGGAACCATTCCCAAAACATGACAAAGGAAAAGCTAAAGTCATAGATGATCAAACCAACTATACCAGAGCATCCTATAACTATGATTCAACTATCAATCACATCTCGATGGACAATTATGTCTCTACTATTATCATCAAGGACAAAACCCCTGAGAATTCTACCTAGAGACCCAAGATCATCCTGAAAGGAATTGGATCTTCTTCTAAACCTACTTCTGAATGTAATGTCACAACTCATCGAGGTAAAATCACTTTGCAAGGTGCTCCAGCCAAGAACACCACTTCCTCATCAGCCAAACCTGAGTATGACCTTGTAGAAAAATTAGGGAAGACACCTGCGCTCATCTCCATTCTTGAGCTCCTACGCATATCCCCCGCACATAAATCCATTCTTGACAAAATCTTGAGAGAAACTGTTGTTCCTACTAATCTGAACATGGACCAGTTTCAAGCCATGGTGGGATACCTTTCCATTCCACACTCCCTTACATTCACAAAAGTCGATGACACCTCCGTAACTCAGCCACATAATGCACCATTACACATTGAAGCCTTCGTACACAAACATAGAATCAAACGAGTCCTGATAGATGGAGGAGCAGGTCTAAACATTTGCACATTGAGCACTATTAAACAATTGGGATATTTTGACAAAGCTGTGAATTCTACAAACAAAATTACTATCAAAGCATATGATGATGAAGAGTGTTCATCCAAAGGCACAGTCACCTTACCTCTTAGATTTGGGCCAATTACAAAGGATGTGGTTTGTCAAGTCTTTGATCTCGATCTAACATATAATATATTGCTAGGACGTCCATGGATTCATGAGATGAACGTAGTACCATCTACATATCATCGATGTATCAAGTTTCCACACAATGGAGTTGAAGTGACTGTCAAAGCTGACCGAAATCCATTCATATATTGCAACAATCTACGACCCAGATCAGAAATAACAATTCCAGCCAATCGAGAGGCTATTCCTTCATCGGCATATGTGGATCCAAAATCCTTGAAAGCTTCTACATCCAAACAAGCAAAGATCAAAGAAAATTTCAAGTTTAAAGACATGGGATGTGGTGAGTATATCTTTCATGTTGATCAACTTCCACTATCTCCTAAGGTATTTAGTCAACAGGAACAACCTACAAACAATTTGCAATGCCAAGGAATTGGGTGTGAACCACCTAGTGTTGTGGCTACTAAGTCTGAATGCAAATCTCCTCTAGTGGTGCAAGCAACTCTTGATATCAATAGTCCTAAGAGCGGTTCCAGTGAATAATCTATTGAGTGTATCGCCAACCCTCTTGAGAACTCACATAGCTTTACCATTTCATCCACTCATTCCATTTCCACTCCACTTCCAGACTTGGATCAATAAGAATCACAAAAGCCCTTACTCATTGGGGATCAAAAATCAAACTTTGAAAGGAAAAATCTAAAAGTCAAAAATAAAGAAAAGTCCTTTAGTCCAAATCAAAATCAAAAGCTTTGGACTCTGCGAAAATCAAAGTCAAGGATAAAAATCCTATGAAAGAAAAAGAAAAAGAGTTGATCTCCCCTAATATCAAAATAACTGGGGGCAAAAGTTCTACAATTTCAACCCAAAAAGCATACTTGTTGATCCTAAGTCTCCATCATGCTATCCTACTTTCACTTCTTTTCACAATCATAAGCCTTCATCACTCATCCACTTGTTCCTCACATCCTTTCCCTTCTGGCGATACATCATGGACCTTTAATGGAGCTTCCTCAAAGGAATTTATTATCAGGGATGCCCAAACTTCTTTAGGTGACATGCATATGGGCCTGTGTAGTCCACACACTAGTAATTCTATCTCAGTTCCTTTATCAAGGAAGACAGTCACTCAAGCTACACATCATTCAGTCAAGGAACAATGCAGCTACAATCATAAAGTCAAGCCTCGTACATTTGAGGTAGGGGACTTAGTTCTCAGAGAAAATCCCAAAAATCAGCAAGACAGAGAGAAGGGCAAGTTCAAACCAAATTGGCTTGGTCCTTACATCATTACAGCAGCATATGGATCTGGGGCATATCAGCTCTCAACTACAGAAGTTGAACCTTTGGAGGATCCTATCAACAGCATGCACCTTCGCAGGTTTTACACATAGCTCTTCAGAGTATCCTAATTTAAAAAATACAAAAAAATTCAAAAATTTCAAAAATACAAAAAAAAAATCATAAAAATAAAAAATCGTTACTTGGTGAAAACCTGGCAAACAGGCGCCTTGTGACACAAAAAACATTGAAAATTTGAAAAAAGTAAAGAGAAATAATTTCGTCCAATGGTGAAAACCACTTCAGTGGCACCCTGGGTAAGTACCATGGTGAAAACTGGGTCACCAACGCCATGCGTACAGACATTGCTCCTCCCTCCTTCAGGATTCACTTTCATCCTTTCACTTTGCACACACTCACAACCTATTTGTTCATAATAAACTTACCCATTCTCATCATGGCTTGTTATTGATCTACCCAAGATTGGTTAGCCATTCATAATAAACCACCCTTTTCACCTCCCTTTCCATCCATCATAAATCAGATCCTATCTGTGGCTAAGGCAAATCCTACGTCTAGTGGTGGGTGTGGAACTGAGAACATCACATGTTTCGAGGAGTACAGTTTCTTCCAGCTTCCCTTAGTCTATCCGCACACAATTCGCAATAAAGCAACATTTGCATCACAAGATCCGCAATAAAGTTTCGTCTTCTCCGCAATAAAGCATCAGTTTCATGGATTCCGTCAGTTTCAGATGAGACACAGTAGCAACAATGGGCTTCAACAAATCAAATCTTTCAATAGACTCAGACAACATTATGGTTCCGTGCTATCTATCCTTTTTGTGAAAGTAAACATTGTGACCACAATCAAATAAGACTTATACAAGTGACAAGAGACACTAAATTTGAGGACTACAGTGGATGTTGGTGTCGAGTCTTGGTTTTCTATTGATTTTATCTTTTGGTGACATGTCTTTTAGCTTTTCCAGGATGTCTCTGACTAGAGATTCTATCTCCAGGATGTCTTTGACTAGAAAGGCGAGGATGGGGTATTGTCACCTATTTGTATTTGTTGTCTGTGGATTGTCTTTTAGTAATGCTATGACTTGTCCAAGGATATGAGGACACTGAGAGTCTAGTATGAACTGGGGCATTCCTTGTTTGTGACTGTCTTATCTCCATGCAAATAGGTACAATGACTTTCTAGGTCGAACATATGCCTCGATTGTCATAACCTACTTGCCATAATAAAGCTCAATGATGATAACGCACAAGAAGCTCTTTCACTTTCATATATTCTGTCTTCCATCCTCCTTTCTTGATTGACTTCCATCATCCTTCTCGAGTCCACGTAGCCTGCTATCAAATGACTGAGTATAATGACACACCAAAAACATTTGCATTTCATGTAGTTTCACCTGCATTACCACATATAAGCATTTCATACATACATATAGATATCACAACTGCACCACATCCTGCACACAACACCTGTTAGCACAATAATCATTTGCATTATCATATTCATCTGCATTACATACATTCACATTTGCATTGGCATAACATATAAAACATAAAAGAACAAAAATATTGCATTACATCATATACATATTTGCATCCATATCATAAGCATCACATAAGAACATCTCATCACATAGGTACACATGCATATAGCTACCGCAAAGATGAATCATCTCATATATATATATATATATATATATATATATATATATATATATATATATATATATATATATATATATATATATATATATATATATATATATATATATATATATATATATATATATATATATATATATATATATATATAGTGTCATGATACAATGATGTCAAAATCATATGGCTACAATCACCCACAGGTGTCTACATCATCATACAAAATGGTACAAAATTGATACAGAGGAACCCATTGATCGCTCCTCCTACCACTGCTGGCAGCGCTAGCTCTGTAGCTGTCATCATATCCCAAGCCACATGTCCAACCCTCATCTCTAGTCCTGGGTCCTGGAACACTCGTCTCGGGGCCTCCCTATCTCCATCTCGATCGTATGGGATCAGCTCCACATCGATCGGTATCCTCAAAATCCTATATTCATCCTCGAGGGTGACTGTCATCTCCCCCATCGGCAAATGAAACATACATGTCTCGGAGTACCACCTCTCCGCCAATGCAGTCAGCAATCCCATGTTCGCCTGAAACTCAGGCACATACAAAATATGTCTCAGACCCATAGCCTCGATCGCAGCTCGGTCCTCGAAGGTCAGCTCAGGCTGCAATCTCTGAGTCGATGGGAATCTCTCCTGTGACTCCAACATAGGCAAATACTCCTGCAGTCAAGCAAATCAATCATGTCAGTCATAGTGGCATTCACTGTTCATCACAAAATGCTACTGTTTATCTAAATGCATATGGCTATCTACCCTAGTGACACTCACTGTTCATCACAAAGTGTTGCTTCTATCCTAGTGGTACTCCCTGTTCATCACAAAGTACTACATGTGTGACACTCACTGTTCATCACAAAGTGTTGCTCACATTTGCACTCACTGTTCATCACAAAGTGCTGCTCATATTTTACTACTCCTTGTTCATCACAAAGTACTATATCTTGGTTCTCCCTGTTCATCACAAAGTGCCTTGATCTATTCTAGTCTTTCCTAGAGGACCTGCTTAACTGTATCCTCTCAGCAACTTATCCAATCGACAGCGTATGTTCATCACAGAACTGTCGATTTGACCTAGAAGACACAAATTCACATTTTTGGACACAAACGCGCTTACCTGACATAAACACGCTTAAGGACTACACAAATGCACCTGACAAACACAGACGTGCCTATGCTCTGCACAGACGCGCTCGGGCAACATAGACGTGCCTTCTTGGCACAGATGCGCCTAAACATCACAAACGTGGCCGCATTTGATACAAACGCGGTTTCAATCATAGACGCGCCTAGCACAAACACAAACGCGCCTCACGAGCATAGACGCGCTCGACACCAATGCAAACACGCCTGGACATTTTTGGACATTTTTTGGACCCTATTCTAAGCGCATTTATTGCCCTATCTAGCATGCATTGATGACAATAATAAATGCGTTGAAGTACGAGGAGGTTTGGTGGTACTTACCGACTCTCCTGCCTCTGCTGGCCTCTGGAATCGGCGAACGCAGTCGAATCTGTGAATGAAGGCCATCGCTGCTGACTGCTACTGCTCTATTTTCGCTCTGCACTCTGCTCTCGTGGATGTGTAGATGACAATGAGGATGTATTTTCCCCCATGGTCTATCTTATAGACTACCCCTAGCCTTCGTTTCCCGAGTCAGTCTTCTTTATCCTGTGACTTTGTCACTTTATCCGGTCAATCTATTCTATCCCGTCTTTCTTATCGAGAGATTGTCTGCGATCTTTTCAGACATTTTCATCCAATCTCTCGAGGGGGCATATCATTCCCATCTTGGGGCAACTCTATATCAGTTCATCTTATCTTTTTTGAAACAACGCGACAAGCCGCATTGTCTCAAAGAGGGGCAAAATGTAGACACCCAAAATTGTCCAGTCTAATTAAATAAATATTATTTATTTAATTATCTAAGCTTAATTCTTCTATTAATTAAATAAATCTTTATTTATTTAATTAATTCATTTATCCTCTTCTAGCCTTATTTCTCATTTAAATAAATACATTTATTTATTTAAATTATCCTTTTCCTAAATTAAATAAATATCTTATTTATTTAATTGATTCCACTTCTTCTATTAATTAAATAAATCTTTATTTAATTAATTCATTAACCTTTTCTACCCATTCCACATGTCATTCATCTTTTAATTCCTACACTACCTACCCCTTTCATTATTTTATTATTTCTTTTACCTACCCTCTAATCATAGCCGACCTCCTTTTACACCTCTCAATCTTATCCCTTCATTTCTTATAGTGTCTTCTATATAAGGAGATGCTTCCCTCATTATCAAACCCTAATCATCTTTTATGCAATTAACTACACTACGATCCTACTTACAACCACATTCCGTTCTTTGTTGAGCTCTTGTGCACATAAAATCTGAGAGCAAATATATCAAGCAAGATCAATGGAGATAGGAAGAATGGAGATCCAAACCCTATTGGACATGTGATGGTATAATCTTTGTGATTTCATTTGATTTGCATTGTCTTAGGTAATCTTCATATGTTATGGTGGATCTTTGTTGTTGTTAGGCTAGGGTTTTTGTGGTTGAATTCATTTAGCCTTTCAATGTTATTATTATTGTTATCCATTTTCACCATATATAGTTGTTATTTCAAATTTGCATAGGTTGTTGTTTGTAACACTTTCTTTATTTCTCTATGCTTTACTTTTCATCTTAATTGAGTGATATGTTATTGTTTCTTCATTAAACCATATGGTATTAGATAATTGTTATTTAATATATTGCTTCATTCTTGACAAACATCTTTAGTTTTGGTTATCTTGAATTCATGGTGTAATTTCTTAGGAATTTACATTTTGTTATGGTTGCTTATCATAAAATTTTCTTTATGTATTATGTTAGATTACATCATGTTGTGTTAAATTAAGATAGATTAGATCACATTGGCCATGCATTTTAACATAATTATTGTAATGGTAAAAAAATTATGGTTTCTACCACAAGGAGGTAGAAGACCACTAATTATTGCTTAGGGCCAACTACATTTGAAAAGGGGCGAACCCAATAGATCTAGCCTCAAATCAGCAAGGATAGGGTTGAGAATTCTTATTGGATTCACTAGATTAGGATTTGATTCCCTTTTTTAAGTTGAATTGTAAAAATATTGAAATCAAGGTAAATATGCCGAAATTGAAGTAATTATGCATAAATAATGAGCTACAATTTTTGGACAAAGCTACGAACCTAGATCTAAGCAATATTTGAGTGTTTAGATCTATTCCCAGAAGGCCATCATGAATTGTTGGAACCAAAATGCTCATCACTCTAGTCCTCTGCACTTTTTGTCATTCAAAGGGGAACCTATTCGTCTTTGTGAATAAATTCAATCCTGGGAATTGCAAATCGATACCTATTCCTGCACACCATGGGGAAGGAAAAATGGTTGGGAATAGGGATTTACCTTAGGTCAAACCCTAGTTTTGGAATTAACCATAAAATAGAAATGAAATGTTGCAATGGAAATTATTTCCTTTTAAGGGAAATATTGAATAATGTATGAAATACTAATGTTATACCTTTTTATGGACTTTTGTTTGTCTCTATAAGGAATTAGGGTTTCATGTAGTCTTTCATAAACATAGAACATGAATGTCAACTCCAATGCTCTAATCTTGACCGACCTTTTGCTCCAATGCTTGAAAGAAGACTAATTTCTTGCTCACTTGAATTTGAATGAATGCTTGATTGCTTGAATTTTCCAATTGATCGAATGTATATCAAAATGAGAGGGATAGACCTCCTTTTATACTTATCGATCGAAAAACAACTCAATTTTTTGACATGAGCCAACATGGGATATAGGTTCCTACTCAAATCATGTTATCATTAAGAGGCCCTAAAATGGGCCTTGATTGGGAGGACCATAGCGGTGCCTTGGTCCTAACCAATCAAGGACGCATGAAGTTGGGGGAGAAAGTGTGCATGATGAAAATTTTGAGTTTAATGCATGGTGTGACCAGAATCAAGGTTTTGATTAGGCCTCAGGAGATGAACACCAAGGTGAGGGCCCAAATGAGGACAAAATTGTAAGGGAGTACAATTTAGGATGCTACAATTACATTACATGATCACTTGTAGCATTTAATTAAACACTTAGTTATTTAGTTAAATTGCATTTAAGTAAACACGTGGAGGTTTTGAGCAATCAAACACATGAGTATTAGATTAGACATACATGTAAAATTTCCAAATTTTTGCTTTTAATCAAAGCAATATGACACATTGTTTTACAATTAAAAGAACACATTTGAGACAAAAGATCATCATATATATAACAAAAAGTTTTTGATAGGAAATATGCATATCCTCCCACTAGTACAAAACGTGGTATCCATATCACTAACTCTATAGATGGTGGTTGTCTTAGCCCTCTAGCCCCTACCGTGGTGGTACCATGGGTGTATGTCGATGGATAGATGTGGAATGCAAGTGACTCCCTAATGAGAATCACATCTTGGAGCATGATGTGAGGTTTGCATCGATGGTGGTCGGTTACAAAGTCTATGATAATATGATGAAACTATAAAGATCCGGTCACCTACTGAGAGGGGGGTGAATCAGTAGTCAGAAAATAAACTAAGTTTTCACCAAACTTATTTTCAACATAGAATCAACTCACAAAGTTTACTGGTTTAGTCACTTTAACAAATATGCAGCTGCACTATGAACCTTACCGTTTGACCTAATACTTAAGTGATATAATGCAACAAATCTGAAACTTAAATATCCTTTGACCAAAACCTTAAACCACTTCATTAATACCAATAATAACATGTTTCGGATCATTTCTAAGCATTTAAATATATCTATGCAAATTTACCAATCATTCATATCAACCATACCAAAAAGAAATCCACAAAATCATTCACCACTTGACACAATGATTTTTCACGTGGAAACCCAAATGGGAAAAACCACGATGGGGATGAATACCCACAAGTATTTTTAACTCTTCTAAAGTTCACCCCGTTAGGAGCCAAGCCCAGTTAGAAGCTTATACAATAATGTTCTGTTAGGAACAAATCCAGTTAAGGACCACTCAGTTAAGGGATTGACTACAAATACCTTGTTAAACGTAAGTTCAGTGGAGGATTTAAAATCCAAGCTAATGGATCACCTGGTTAAAGGATTTCAACAACAAGATTGTTAGATCTTACCAAGTTAAGGGATTTTATTGCTATAATGGTTAGAGAACAATGGGTTCTTTGATTGATCTAGAAATAGCACTTCCTTGCTGAATCAGATCCTTTACTGCTCCTATCTACCTTCACGTCATTCTACAGATACACCTCCTGGTTTGGCAACAATCACTTCCACACTCTATCAAATTGCCAACATGGCAACACATTTTCAAACAATCCATTGACCTTAAAAATAAATACATTAGGTCAGTAACACAACACAAACCCTAAAATTCTCATAGAGATTAAAAACACATCAATTCAATCTTGAACGTTAGATTACATGCAATCAACTTTACATTCTTCTAGGCATCTACAACTGCTCCTGGATCATCGCACTTTGAATCTTGTAACACATCACGCGTTTGTCACTTTATACTATGCATTTGATCATTTCCAAGATAAACAATTGTCTTTACGTGCCAAAAACTTTTCGAAACTTATCACATGCAACATGCTTACGTGGCATCTTCATCACCGATCATCATTCGGTCATAAATCGTCACAACCGATCACCAAGCTTCATCAGTTAGGGTTCTGCTTCTCAATTAGTTAGGGTTATAGGTTGATCTTTACTATTTCATTACCGGTTGCTTTACTGCTTCATTACTGGTCACTATTGACATCAATGACAACACTATACTTCTTCAATGCAATCTTCATGTAATGCCAACAGTCTATCAGTCAAGCAGACTGAACTTTGTCTTTGGAACTGCGATTTATTCAGCATATCAAATGCTCAAGGATGACAAGAGGTATGATCTATGAAATGTCCTTCTGAATGAATTAATGAGTAATTTGAAAAAAATCAAGCAAGACAAGAAGCACACTTTTAAGTATGGGTCTCTTCTTATTTGTTTGGCCTTATATTTCCTGAATGAGATCCCCAGTATAAAAGGAAAGGTCCAATGGGCCTATGATAGACCGATGGTAATGAAAATAAAGGAGGGATTATGGGGAATAGGAGATTCTACAATGAGAATATCCATATTATGGGGCTATTTCATTACCTTTCAAGCCTCCATGAAGAACAAAGAAAGAATCTCTAAGGAGATTGTGGAGAAATATGAGAAAACTATTTGTTTCATGGTTGGTAAAGATCATTTCCGGATGGAAGTGGTTGAGCCTAGAACAATTTGGATCATGTCCATGGTGTACGAAGTTGATGCTATCATGCTTGAGGCATATGCTCAACACCTATTGAGCCAACCGGTAGATCCAAAAGAAGAAAGATTCGGTACTTTCAAGGAAAAGGCCTTAAGTCTGCATAAACAGTTCACTGATGCCGGGAGAAAAAGGAAGATCAGAAAGGAAGCAGAGGTTGTTGCAGAGCAAATGTGACTGAAAAAGGAAGCTATAAAGAGGGCAAGAGATCAGAACATTCTAAGGGAGGAGGATGTAATCTAACCTCAGCCCCAACTAGTAAACCCTGTTATGCAGCCCAAAAATAAACTTAGTAAGTCTGCACCTATTTTCGGAGTAAAGAAATTGGTTCCTCCACCCAAGACCAAGCCTATAGTATCAACCAATGGAGTTGAGAAGAGGAAAAAGAAGAAGCCTTCTAGGAAGTATGTTGGAGTAGAGGAGGAGACAGAGTCGGATGAATAAGTTTGGAAAGTCAAGAAGACTGCTACTTATGTTCAAGTAGTTAGGAAGCCATCCAGTGATGCTTCACCCTCTAAGAAGTCAAAGATTCAAGGCGAGCCATCTAGAAAGTTTAAGGGAACCAAGAAGCAAAAATTTGAAGCCTTGGAATCTGGTAAGATTGAGACTATTCGTCTTAAATCCTTTGAAGATATAAAGAATGGAATCATTAAGTATGAAAATTTAAAAAATCTTGTTGTATATTATGAGAATATGGATGTTAAGGAGAGGAGAGGAGAGAAGTTGAAGAAGCAGTTCTACTATATATGAATAATTTCAGTAGAGCTCTAATTGAGTTATCATCTAAGCTGCCTAAGGAGCTATATCATATCCTTGATATCCAGAGAAATATCGCCTGTTGGAAAGATGAAGAAATGCAGGAGTATGTTTTGGTGAATACTTGTTCAGCCATCTCTAGGGATGAAGTTGAAAGATTATTAAAATTGGCAAAAGAAGAATTCAGAAGCAAGAGAAGAGTTAACCAAATTATGCTTGGCAAAATCGATGAAGTTGCAAGAGAAACAAACTAAATAGTGAAAGCCTTTTTACTTGAGCGGAGGTATGAGGTAAATGAACCTTAGGATGCCTCCGACTTGGAAGGACAGAATCTTGACACTTCTGTTCTGAAAGTACATATAGAATTCTTCGGTGGTCAGGTACATCATCAGTCTATTGACAAAGAATCTACACATGATGCACCCTATGAAAATCCAGTTGCAAATGTCTCTGGTGAAGCTACCGAGGACCCTTCTGAGATAGAAGTGATTGCAGAGGAGATAGTGAAGGTTGAAAAGAGTGTGAATGCAGAGGTTGAGAAGGAGAAGAGT
This sequence comes from Cryptomeria japonica, assembly GCF_030272615.1. Classification (NCBI taxonomy): domain Eukaryota; kingdom Viridiplantae; phylum Streptophyta; class Pinopsida; order Cupressales; family Cupressaceae; genus Cryptomeria; species Cryptomeria japonica. The sequence goes on along the minus strand of NC_081413.1, from coordinate 464,067,200 downwards.
GATGAGGAAACAAAGAAACCTCTAGTAACCATGACTGCGGCAATTATCACCGACAAAGGTAAGGAGATTGATCTAGAGGATGACTTTTCTCATGATCTGGTTGATTTGAGAACTCTTTCCCCTCTTCAAGCTTTGAAACTTGCCACCCAAGCTCAAATTAAGGCAAGTGAAGATCTATTGAAATATTAGTCTGATGATAAAGAAGTCATCTCTCCTGCCACTGAGGTTTTGGAAAATCGTTTACCTGGTTTTTGTTAGGATAATGGTGCTTCTCCCTCCAGAAACCTTAAGAACTTGTTAAATATTAGCTAACTCCAATTTTGTATCATTAGAAAAGGTTGTGGATGAATCTGTAGAGAAAAGGTTTAATGAGATGAGATTGCAAGAAAAGTTGAAAGAAGTAGAGAGGGATAAAGCGAGCTTAAAGTCCGCAATGAAGAGTGTAGAAGAGGCATTAAATGGAGAGAAAATTTTCAAATCATGCATGTTTTTGCCCAAATTTACTGCAAACATTGATCAGCAAATAAGAGATCTTGAGGGTAAACTAGTCGGTATCGGTCACTCTTTTACACCTCAATCCATCTTCCCGAGTTCACTTGAAGCATAAATTTTGGATTATTCTGATAAAATAAAGGGCTTGAGTCATGACAAGGAGAGAATGCTGAGTAGAGTAGGGGAACTGAGAATCGTGTTAATTCCCCTAATGGATACCTTGCTCAGAGCACAACAGGATGCAATAAGTGCCTTAGGTAAACCAGTGCCATCCGATCTTCAGAGTTTTGAGATACATGCATTTATGTATAGTGCCCTAATAAATGTCTTTGATTGTTTCCTGAGGATGGAATGGGTATTTGAAATCCTTAAAGGTGACTTACTCAAACATCTTCAAGTTCATGTAATCAAGTGCATCCATTCATTCATTAATTCTTTTATATATAAATTTTGGTAGATTCCCACCCTTTGCCATTGATGTCAAAGGGGGAGAAAGAGAGAAATGAAAAATGGAGTAAGCAGTTTAGGGGGAGTCAGTAAGATTGAATGTACAGAATTCATATTTTTAGTGTTTTACAGATTTTTGGATACTTATCATTTTTCACCCTATGTTGCCATCAATGCCAAAGGGGGAGATTGTTGGCATTGTGTATTGCAGTGATGCTCTAGTGGATATTGATGGTTCCTGATGCTTGTAGATTCTTAGGAGTTGTCATTGATGACAACTCAATCTACTGATCTAATTCGGTATGAAGTTTTGGCTAACTTGATGTCTTGAATATGGTAATTATGGATTAAGTCTATCAGTGCAATTCAACATTTGGCTTTGTGACTTCCGATGAAGTAGGTTTTGATTTAGGTGATCAATGATTAATTGGTTAAGTATATAAAGAATATTATCATGATAATCCACCATTCGGTATTGATTCCTACACCTGTTTGAAGATCTGGTATCCGGTAGAATAGTAAAACAGAGTATTCTTCATGTATGATGGGGTATTATGTGACCGGATTCTTTATGATAATTCTGGTAATTGGAAATGTGTTTGGGATGATATGTGAGACCTATAGGAAGTGTGTGATGATGTATTTTGGGTCTGGTATATGGTTCAACAATAGATCTAAGTCAACTTGCAGCTACACGTTTCATTTTTTATATTTGGTGAAGTCGACTTGTGAGAGATTAATTTTGGAGTGTTTGGATATATAAGATTGTTTGGGTTAATGGATTAGGTGTTAGATATAATTTGTGTGGTGTTTTTGGAGAAATTGAGCATAGTTTCACGTGCACACTCAGAATTTTGTTGATCTGGTAGAGCATAACAAAGCTGAATAGAGCAATTTACCAGAACAATGCAGCAGATCATTTTGTGCCTAACCGAAACTAATATTTGGCATAGTCAGGTGATATTTTCCAGTTCTTTACTTATTGTAATCAGTTTTTAATCTTTGTAAGGTAGTGAGCCTTCCTCTGAGGTTGTAGCCCTATATTGTAACTTGAGTAGTGAACTCTAGGAAGTGTGCATGAATGCAAGTGCATTCCCCTCATGTAATATTGTTTTTCTACTGGCCATAGTGGAATAATATTGTGGGTTCAAATCCCACCGTGGTTTTTCCCATTTGGGTTTCCACATAAAAATCTTGGTGTTATGGTTGCATGGTTACTTATTCTATGTTTCTGCATATTACTTTCGTTGTTGTTCATCTGGTTGTTAAAGAATCAAATTAACAAATTCAAAATTTGTAGAACACTGATTCACCACCCCCCCACCTTCTCATTGTTCATTGATTCCAACAAATGGAATGCCAACTTCCCATGTAAGGAAAAAATAATAAACACAAAATAGTAAATGCAAACAAAATATCAAATATGAACATTGAGAATGCAAGGCTAAGACAATTGTTCACAACACTTAATCTTCTAGGAAATACTATTTGTTAGATTCTCATTTAATACTAAATTAGACAATATGACATGTTTTGATAAAGATCTTGTGGAGAAGCCAAATATGGTATCCAAAAATAAAATGTATACACTTGTTTCGGGAGGATTTGCCTATGTAATTTGCAAGCCCTTAGCTTGATGCATGGGTCACTTGATTTGTCCTTTGATCTCTTAATATGATTTTCTTATCATGTGTTCCCTAAGCAAGATTCATGGATGTAAGTTACTATAATAGTGTACAAGCCATTAACTTTTATGTATGTTAATGGTAATGGTCGTTCCTCTATTGGGAATTTTGAGTCTTTGTGGGAGGAGAAAACAGCTTGAAGGATTCCCTTAGAAAATACAATAAGGTAGTTAATGAATATAATATAGTATCACACTAATTCTATTGTAGAGCTCAAGATGTGAAAGTAGATAATGATTTTAGACAAATATTAGATATGTAAGATTGTATATTTTATTGATTTTATAATATAACATGAAAGAGAGCTTGACAAAAACATGATGGATGAATTCTTGAGAAAAATTTCATGATCTCGATGCTACCAAAATTTGAGTCTTATTTCTATTTTTATGGCTCTATGTATCTAACTTGGGTTTACTAGACAACATAAGATAATATCATGAAACAAGATTGAATAGAGATGATTAAATCACGTGGGATTGAAATCTAGGTAATTTGTTCCTCTTGTCAAAATACCATACACATTTGTATGCCCAACCATTTGTATAGCCAATAGAAGTAAATAAGTCTCCCCATAGCCTATTCTCTCCATCATTTGCACTGGACATTATTGAGTTAAATGTTTCATTCATAGGTTTTGACATTATGTATTATGTGTAGTGAATGAGGCATTTTTTTTCATAATACAATGAGGAAGAGAGGTTGATAAGAACGTGATGGATAAAGTCATAAGATAAATTTGGTTCAATCTCAATGTTACTAGAATTTGATCTTTAGTGCTCTTTTTACAATCTTAGATACCTAACCTAAGTCAACTAGAAAAAAATAGATATATATCATGAAATAAAATTAAATAGAGATGATTAAATAAAATGGTATTAAAATTTAGGTACTTTTACACTCGTTTAAAGGACTAAACACATTTGTATTCCCAACCATTTGGATAGCAAATAGATGTGAATGGGTCCTACCATAGCCCATTCTCTTCATCAAATGTGCTATGAAAAATTAAGTCAAATTTTTCATAAAAATGTTTTAACGTTATATATTACAACTATGTAGGGTCCAAAAGATTAATGACATGGTTGCGGAATACAGATCCTTTCACAGTGAACCGGAGAAATATCTTGCAGGTGAAGATATGGTTGTTGGAGACAACAAAATCACTGGTCCTAGTTCCAGAACCATAAGCAGGAGCAATAAGGGTACCTCCAGATTTATTATGGAGGAGTTGGAGGAAATCAGCAAGATTTCCATCCAGAAGAACAAGGAGCTGATGCACTCTCTTAATTGAGTGATTTTATTTTGTTTTGTCTTGTTGTCTATTTCTCTTTTTCTTTTGTGACTGTTCTAGGGTGCTCCCCTGTTTTGTTGTTGGTTTATTTATGTTTGGCTGATGGCCGGCTTTTGTAAAACTTTTGGTTCCGGGTCCATGTAAAACCTGTTTATCTTTATCAAAAACTATGTAGGGTCCAACAAATAGTTATATGGATCTATTAATTCAATGTTACCTTGTGTCAACCAATCATATATATATATATATATATATATATATTATGTATTAAAAAAAAAAAATAGTTCCTAAATCACCTAGCTTGAAATTTTTATTCTAAACAAACAATTTTATTATAATGCTAAATTAATGTTGACAAATCAGTATTGAATAGATGGTTTGTATTTCTCTATTTCTATGAATTCTTATTTTTCTATATTGTTGAATCTCTTTTTCTTTTTATGTTTTCATGATTGAATACAGATGAAGTCACAATGCTGGTTCCCACTTTTTGGTACATCCTGATTTTTTTTGAAATCATACATTTTTTCAGAAAATATAATGATTTAAGCTTTAAGAGGTCCCATTTGAAGTAATAATTGAAGAGAGTTAGATCAAAGGCTCTTAGATCAAAATTTATTGGATATAACTTCTCTACTTCTAAATCATACTTGCAATGGAGTCTCCTTTGCACCTATCAAATGCTGATAAAAAACCAATTTTACATTATCTTTGGGGGGTGAAATTAATTCATTTAGAAGTTTTATTTTTTTTAGTATTTAGTCCTTATTATAAGCGTATTCTAGAAATGTGGGATCATCCTACAATGGGAGAAAACACCTCAAACACACACATAAAACATTGCATTAGTTAGTAATCACAAAAACATGTTAGTGAGCCAAAAACTCTCAAAATCGTTCCATGCTCCTCTATCCCTAAAGATCCTTAAGATTCAAGGTGGCCCTCACTTGGAAGAGCAATTGATCTCTTTGATGTCAACCTAGATAACATGATTTAAATGATGATTCTAGGATCAAAATGAATGCAACTAAGATCTTAGTGAACTGCTAAGATGATGATATGAATAAAAGCTAAGGATGCAAGATGGTGGAAATGATACTAGGCTAAGTTAATTCCAAATTGAAAATTATGATGAGCTAATTAAGCTAGATGAATATGAAAAAGAATGCAATTGATGATCTAAAACATAATGCAATTAAGCTAAATGCTATGACGCTAATGATGGAAGGCTTGGATTCTTGAAGGTGGCCAATGAGCTCCTTTGATAACCTGCAAAAGACTATAATTTTGATGCACAAGATTGGGATCTTTGAATTGAAGAAATGAGCTCTATTTATAGGAAAAATAGAGAAATGGATGGTTGAGATTGAATAATGTCAACAAGGGCTAGGATTGAAAGTCATCATTCCATGGGAGAGATTCAATCCAATCCCAAGTTGACAAATGTCACCTTGAGAGGGTTTGAGTGGATGCTAAACAAGCATTAGATGCTAAGAAATCAATTATGGATAAACTCAAGAAGTGATATCATTGGATAATATCACTAACCAGGGAGGCATGCTATTACCCAAGAGGTAAACTCTTGTGCAACATGGGAAAATGGTTAAAGGGAAAACCATCATGGCTAAGGGGTGTGGGCTTGTAAGAGGCATTAAATATCTTTTGAAGACTTTAGAGGCTAACTTGCTCAAAGAGGAAAACCACTAGTGGTTTATGTAAGAGCCTTACATGTTTGGAAGACTCAACAAGTTAACTTGTTGAAATAGATAAAGTCTTAAATGCATTTTGAAGACTTTCTTCCAAATTTGGAGAAGTGACTCCCCCAAATTTAGGGAAAGGACATGATTAGGATATTAGACATGATTAAGATAAGATTAGGAGATTTCTAGAAGGATGATTATGGAGGCAAGTGGGAGATGTAGGATTTTGCAAGTGGGTGAGGAAAATAGGTATTTTAGCAAATTAAAATGATTTAATTTAGCCAAAAGGGATGCAACTTGCATTTGTAGAAGGGATGACTTTAAGAAAGCACCCCTCGAGCAAAAGTGTAAAACCCTAGCGAATCAGGCATTATTTTGGGGGGGAAATTTTCATATTGATGGCGAAATGTTTTTTCAAAGTAGGAAAAACAAAAATTTGTATTAGCGATTTTTTTCTAAGGTACAAAAATTAATTTGTATTAGCGATTTAAGTGTATTGGCGATTTTTATCCATCGTTTGAAAATTATTTAATTTCTTTGGCTAATATTTCATTATTTATGAAAAAAAAAATATTTTTTTGGCAATTTCATGAATTCATTGCCATTAATAGACAACACACATCACATCACATCACATTGAGTCTGGACTCTGCATGATGTATCGATAAGCGTGACCTCTTTGACACATCACACACACCTAAAATCCATCAATGATTTTAAACCGTTCGATAATCGTAGATCAATGGCTGAAGATTTATTTCGGCCCAAATTTCTGAAGAGAACATAGTTCTCCAGAAAGTGCCCAGAATGGAATTGGATTCAATAGACACGTATCAAATGTCATGGTCGATAATTATGGTCATTTAATATATGTCTTGTCACTAACTGCAATCCAGTCTGCCCCCATAACTTCCAATATGGTATTTGGTATTGGTTTATAGTTGTTTCCAATTTCGCACATTAGTACAATTATGGGAAAGATTTGCAGAGAGATACAAAAGATTTAAAAAAATTTAAAGGAATTAATACGTTTAGAGAAGGAATTATTACAATCAAGAGCTTCAGCTATTTATAGACAATCTTTGCTTCTTTCATCTTCAATTAGCCTTTGGTAGATAAATCGTCAGAGCTCACGATAGTTGAATTTTGCCTCTGGTTTAGGTCTATAGGCTTAGGCTATATAATTTGGTATTCTGATTTCTCAAGATAGACACTCCTATCCACTTGAGAAGCACTTCTACGGAGGACTAGAGGGCCTTTTTGGGCTCCGTTAGAGACCCAACCCTTCAATCAGTCTGTAAGGAGGTTGGGATGTTCACTAATGAGGTTGTGAGGATGGTGTTGGGAAGAGAGTTTCTGCGTAATGAAAATAGATATTGTGTTAACACAGACGTTACGTATTGGTTCTTGGCATCTCTTCTAGACCTTAGAGGAGACAAGGTGGATATGTTGTTGTTGTTGTTAAGGAAGGTGTTTAAGGAAGACTTCCTTGGAGATGACGTTACTATTGTCATCTTTGCAAAAGTAGGGTTGGGGATCCCTTGGGTGAATGAATTAACCAAGCTTCTCCTCCCTTACCAAACAGTGGCTAGGCAACCATTTCTTTTGAACCTGAATGCGGAGTAGTTGATGCGTCATAGGAAATGGGCGCGGATTGGTAGGGACATTCTCCGAAAATGGTTTCTTCTGGATGACTTTCCAGACTACAGTTGGCTTGAAGAATTCTCACAACTTATAATGTCTGAAGAATTCTACATAGAGGGAGGACAAGATTCTTAGGGTAAACCATGAATGTGTCCACTGCCTGTGCCCTAGCCCAGACCCCCTAGTTGTTTTCTTTTTTTGGCTATTTCCTCGTAACCTTGCTCATTTTGGCTTTAATGTTTTTGAGGGACTCCAACATGTAAAAATTGTAAATTTGCGAAACATATATATTAATGATAATTTTGCAAATTCCAGTTCATTTTAGTTTTGCCTCTTATGGATATAAAAATGGTTTCTATTTCATTTTATTATTTGTTGTTGCCATCATGTCGTGGCGGGATACTTAGCATAATCATTATGTTTGAAATAGCTTAAATATTTATCAATTTGTGTGGATATAAGATTTAATTTTCACCATAAAAAACTAGCAGGTCTATTCTAATTTCTTCTCTAAAGTTAAAGAACAAACTCAGTGTCACTTCTAAGATGACCTTTTCTAAAATATATTTGAAGTGCTTGACAAAGAAGTATTTGAAAAAACATAATGTCAGGGATTCGCTGCAAGTGATAGCATCCAATAAGGATCTCAATGTCTTAGCTCATGTTTTTTTTGTCTATGAGCTACGTTATTTCAATGTTTTGTTAAACAATCAAAATAAATATAATATTATGATCTTTTTTATGTAAGGTTTCTTCCTCTATATTTAATATATAAAGAAAAATCAAGTTCGTTTCATTAATTATTTGTACATTGATTATCATTGATTATAAATATTAAAAAAAAAAAAAATTATCTCACGAAAAACAAGTGAATTAAAAGTCCAACTTGTAATTTTTTCTGCATAGTTTCAAAATAAAATAAAAAGTCCAACTAACTAGGTACATGTACATTGAACACTAAAAAATATGTGTCATTAAACACCGACACGAAATAAAAGCTATGGCCCATGGGGCTATAAAGTGTCAGGTGACGTGGCATTTGGGTGGTAGAAATCCTATGTATAATGGGACCCACGGGAACTGACAACGGATATGCAGTGATATTGCCTTATGGTACGCACATCACTGAAAGTGAATGGTTAACATTTAGCCTTTAGGCAGCTTTAATTCCGGCTTGTGCGGATGAATTATGTGGTTGAACTAGTACATGTGGAGAAATGATGATAGAGTTTGTGATTAATGCTGATGGTCGATGTCGTTGGATGTCAGAAAATAGAATTGAGTTTGAGGTGTTTAAAGCTTGGGTGAATTGGAAGTCTTGGTATCATACTATCTGCACTTGCAGCATTGTCTTGGGTTTCTTAAGCATCATGGAAGCCAATTTCTCCTTCCATACTCATAAGAAATTAGTCCCATTTCTCAGACGATTTACAGACAGGAGGCTGAAAGGTTTGTTCTTGTTTAAGGATGATTGGTTGTACGAGACTGTGAAAATGTTATTGGGAGAGGAAATTGTCCATGTAAGTCATCGCTATAGGACAAACATGGAGGCATATTCATTGATTGTCGCTTGGGGTTTCCAATTTGAGGACGAGGTGGACAAGGTAAACAATGCCTTGAGAGTTGTAATTGATTCAAACTACTTGTTAAATCTGGATATTGTGTGTGCTCGTGTGGTCTTGAAGGTGGGCATTGTTCCTGAGGCAGGGGTGGTTGGTCTGGTGGCGACACTACCACTCATTCAATGGGTTGATGATGTTTTGAAGGAAATATGCAGAGCTCTCGCTTGGCATAGGTGGAAGGCCTTCAAAATGTTCTCAAGGTTGATGCAGTGTGATGAGGTTTTAACGATCCTTCATGAAGTGGCACGTGTAGAGGTGGGTCGAGAGTTGTGGTCAAGACCCAAGACTACCCGAGCAATAAAGTGGCTCTCAAAATTATATGATGACCCGGAGTACAGGTTGTTTCTAGGTTAATCCTGCTATGGCCGGTGGTGTTTGGTATTGTCTGTTTACATCTTTTTGTTCCATGTTCGTTTTCTCCCCAACTTTGTATGTATGAGGGGATGTCTGCTACAAATTTTGGTACACCGAATTGGAATTCTGGGGTTTTTGCATGTAGTAGGGTTTAATTTTTGTTGGGAATGGTGGTTTTGGCCCTTGGGGGTGTTTTTTGCGGTGGCAGAACTCTGGTGATTTTACTATACCACCTATACTTGCATATTTATAATATTTTATTTCCAAGTAATACAATACAAAAATTATTGATAATATATATATATATATATATATATATCATGCAAGTTTTAAAATTATATATTTAATTCATATTCAAATCCTATTGATAATGGGACGAATGACAATTGACAATGGGTAATTTCGTTCGTTGGATGAGCACAAATCAACGACTTAAGGTGTATTTTGGGCCGAATGTGGGATCTCTAAATTTTTTTGCAAACTTTCACCGAAAACACGTGTCATTGAACACCAACAGGAAAGATAGTTTATGGCCCATGGGACGATGAAGTGTCATGTGGCGTGGAGTCTAGGTGGTAGAAATCCTATGTATAATGGGACCCACAACAATTGTCAAAGGATACTATCGTCTATTGGATGAGCACAGATCAACAACATGAGGTGTATTTTGGGCCGAATGTGGGAACGATAAACATTTTCTGCAAACTTCTAACGGAAGACTTCCATAAACTATAAACATTTAATTAAGTATAGTTAAATTCTAAATTTGTAATTGTATACTTAATTATCTGTAATAAGCTCTATTTCAGGAAAAAGTTGTAAAGGATTAAAAAGTCTTCAAAACCATTCCCGAAAAGTGACTCGTGTGACGTGTTTGTTGACGTGGCCAAAAATGGCAAAATTCCTGGGACCCACAACAACTGACAACATATACCATTGTCCATTGGATGAGCACAGATCAATGACTTAGGGCAGATTTCGGCCCGAATGTGGGAAGTAAACACATTTGTGAGAACTTCGCTTAGAATTGAACGTTTTACATTTAATTAACTATAATTACGTCTAAAAGTATCTATTTCGTGTGGAAGTTGAAAAGGATTAAAAAGATTTAAAAAATAGTCCAGAAAAGTGACTCGAGTCTAGTGATGTGGCCAAAAAATGCCAAAAGTCCTGGGACCCACAACAACTGACAACAGATACCATTGTCTGTTGGATGAGCACAAATCAATGACTTAGGGTGGATTTCAGCCAGAATGTGGGAAGTAAACACATTTTTGAGAACTTGACCTGGAATTGAATGTTTTACATTTAATTAACTATAATTAGGCTCTATTTCGAGCGGAAGTTGAAAAGGATTAAAAGGACTTCAAAAACAGTCCAGAAAAGTGACTCGAGTCTGGTGACGTGTCCATTGTCCTCAGAATTTAGATTGAAGCAATGAATGTTTTGTCCTTCGGTGGTGAATAGATATTAATAATAATTTTTAAAAATTACAACAGGATTCTAGAAATTTTGCCCTTTAGGTATTACTTTTGAACTTTTCAGTGTTTTCAAAATAAGTGACTCATAATCGTATTTCATTTTATGGACAAACCAGTAAATCCAGGAAGATTCAGAAACGGCTACTAGATTGAGGAATGCAACAAGTCTATCTACGCCAATCTAGTGAAATAGAAATTTCGGGTAAAATCTAGAACACCTACATCCCACCTTTTTTTTTTTTGAATCTCGTGGTTCAATTTGAGGGTTAGAATTTTCAGGATTGTATCTAGCATTATTTTGAATTATTAACAGTAACAACGATGGGGAAACCGGAAAGCTGTAATTCAACAAAAATCCAAGTGATTAAAAAAATATACCTAATCGAACTAGTTAAAACACCAGGTTTCACTGATGAATACCATGATATTTATGACCCTGCTATCCATAGTAAAAAGAGTATCATAGAAATTAGATATGCATTGTCTAATAAGGAGGTAGATCCAAACAAGGAAAAATTTACTATTTTCAACACAATGTTAAAATAGAGAACAAATAAAATTGCATCGTGGAATGTTGGATTGGGAAGCATGGTGTTACCTGATGTATTCCCTTGCCCTGAATTTGTCATGGTCTATGCTGAAAATTATGATGAAGATAAAAAAGCAATTGTCAATAAAAATACAAAAGAGGAAATTTTATCCATAACCGAGGCAGAATTTGCTCATTTGTTGAACCTAAGGTTTGAAGCACAAAACTCCAATGTCCACATTGACCTAGGAAAGCTGGTAAAGAATTATGAGAGTCTCAATCCAAGTCATAGAGATTCATTTATCAAAGCTCTAATAATGTGTGGTAATCCATTGGATCAGAATTATAAGCCTCCTTATGATTATAACATTTTTGTTCCATGGGTTCAGGATACTATTTCCTTGCTGACATTTTGCCTGGGGTTGGAAAATGATAGGGAAGTAGGTGGTAGCCTTCTTGAAATGATTTTTAATATCCATTTTGTAAATCAACCAGTAAGATATAATTTTGTTGAGCACGTTGTTCAATCCATACAAAAATAATTACTAATGATCAAAAAAGGTTCCTGTAAGACATTTAGGCTCTCATCCTACTTGTGCTATCTTCTTCTATCCAAGTATTGTGTAATATTTGAGACCAACAATCTTCACATTGTGAACTATAAGATTGATGAGAAGACTCGGAATAGCACGGAGTGTCCAATATATGAACAGACACCTAAGATAAGGATGCATTATAACAGAAAGAACTACAACCATTTTGTAGACTTCTATTTGGCACCAATATATAATAAAATTACAAGCACTCCAATGCCTAGATTTACCGTGTCTTGTAGAGATTTCATTCAACTCGAAATTCAAATACAATTGGCTGACTGGTTCTTCATGGAAGAATTCACCATGTTAAGGTTCTACAGATCAGCAGTAAAACCCTACATACTTCCAATACATGTGATAGAGAGGGTATTTGCATTGGAATATGTACGACAATTGGAGAGCACAGATAGGCACTTTCATGGTCAGCAAAAGAAGAGCATATTTCCTTCCTTGCCTTTCTCATGTTGAGGGTTCACATTTGAGAGAAAAGAATTCATTGTGGCACATGATTTTTTGACAATTTTTAGCTTTGGTGATGAGGATCTCTGGCAGTATGATCTAATTGGTGTATTTCAAGCAAAGCTTAAGAAAAATGGGAACTCTTCAGCGTTGTGTCAACATGAAAGTAAACCATTGCTAGAAAAGCTTAGAAACATGGACTCCTAGGATGAGGTAAAAAATAGATGGAGAAAATTTCCGCTGATAATAACATTTCAATAGAAGAATTGTCATCATAAATTATGGAATTGCACACACAAAGGACAACAGAGCAAGGCATCCAAAATAGGAGGTCCTACAACTTCTACCAAAAATCTGCTAATCCATCTAAAAAATCTATTCCCAAAACAATTCTACAAGAATGTAAAGACGAATTTTGGACTCAAACCAAAATAAATGATTTTTGGAATATGAGGAAGAATCTCAGTGAACCAAAGACCAGTGCAGAATTTGAGTCCATCAACGAGGATGAAGAGTTTAGCAAATTGTGGAATATGGAGCATCCCACAACAACATATGGCCAGAGTGATGATAAAAATGAGTATGAGGTTGAGGCCACTCCAACAACTACTACAATCCCTGCAATATTTCGTGGAGTCAATGAGTCCATGAAAGAAAAATATAGCAAAGGGGCAAACATTGTGGGAAAAATGGGTTTTGAAGGTGGTGGTCTAGGTCCCAAAGGAGAAGGCATTTGGTTTCCACTTGAGGTACAACTTCCATCAGATTCAAAATCAAAAGCTCCTGTTAAACTAGTCATTGGACTTGATTCATCAAATTCATCATGGAAAGGTACTACTCATTACCCTCCAGGTCCACCTGCATTTGTTAGAGGTTCAAATCCACAACCACCACCACCACATCATGGTATTCCTATTGGTGGCAAATCAAGTGCCATTGCCACTAGTGGGGAATTCGGGGATAGTATTTCTATTAGTCTTCAGTCAAGTGCCACTACGATTGGTGGGGTTGGCATGGGTACTACTACTGATACCAGTTGTCTTGGTGTTGGACAAGTGCAACAACAAAATATCTCTCGCAAGAGGCCACTAGTGGTAGATACTCATACTATTCAGAATCCTATATCAAGTGTCACTGCCGCTACAAAACTATCATTTGCAGCTTCAGAATAGACCCCTCAAAAGACTATAAAAATTACACATGCAAGTGACAGTGGGACAATATCAGGAATGGTTGTTGGTACTCCTCATAATGCATTAGTTAAAACCACATGCATAGGTGGAACTGGAGCCTCTACTATTTCACCTTTCAAACATTCAATTGCTTCAGCAAGCCCATATTTTCAATTCTATGATTACTATGAAAAATTTGAACACACAACAAATGCAAATAAAGAAAAAAAGAGAGCATTGCAGAGGGTTGCCCTAACTGAAGTTTTAGAGGAACAACCTGCAAGGAACATGGTATTTCCAACATATGACCCACACAAAGATATGATGGAGTTCATAGTTGTTATGCCTCTAAATAAAGATAAAAATCCACCACACAATCAGATAGATCCCTCTGAATTTCAAGTTAACACCCTCCAAATGGATTTTTCCAAAATACAAAATATGGACAAAATTAGTGCATCAAAAAGGACTAACAAACTGGTCTACACTTCACTGCTAAATGTGGAGAGAAAAAAATAAGCTCGAGAAACAAATAGAAAAGTTACAGGTTGACCTGACAAATGAAAAATCAAAGAGGAAAGCAGTAGATAACAAGTGCAATGATTTATAGAAAAGGATAAAAAATTTGGGCTTTGTAGTAGAAATTGCAGAGCAGGAAAAGATGGAGGCAGAATTGAAGGAACTAAGGGAAAAACTGGCTAAAAGCAGTAAAAAATTTGATGATGAAAGAGTCAGTTTACAAAAATTATACAAAAGTTATGAGTTTGTTGCTACCGAAATAAAAAAATACAGGACCTATTGGATCACGAGAAGGAAAATCAAAACATTTGGAAGAGGAAGTAGAGAAAGAAAGAAAAAAATGTGCACAAATGAAAGAAGACCTGCACAATGCAAATGATAAAATTAAAACTTTGGGGGATAGGTTGAAAGATAATATGTAAAATACAATGAAGTCTATACAATAAAACATTTGGGGGTAAATAATGTAGAGGAGTGACAAGTTGTGTGAATGGTTTGAATTGAATAAAAGTCTGAGATTAATTTATTGAAAAATCAAAGGGAATATTGAGAAGAGCATACATGTTTATTCAAAAGAGGATATGGCAAAATAGATTTTTCAAGTAGTCTACAGTACCAGTGACAGCTATTTGGCATCCAAGGGAATTAACAGCCACATTGATGCCACAGTTAAGACATCATCTATCCTTCAAAAATGCTAGAAACTAAGGGAAACATCAGAAGTTATGGTTAAAGGTGGCAAAAATATATTGAAGCTGCAAGAAAAGACAACTACTTTGATTAAACTTGGTTTGCCAAAGTCCGTTGACCCATCAAATAAATTCATTGGAAAATAAACTTACAAAAAAAGCATGGAGGAAAAATTGAAGTGTGATTTAGACTTGCTTCCTAAGAACACAACCCCCCAAGCTTTCTGGAATTCATCAAACCATTTACAACTTTGAATGTGGTATTGGGTGAAATAGTGATGTCAAGTCACTCTTCTAAATATGGATTGTTGACGAAGTTGCAATTGACTTTCCATAGTTTAAAGAATATTGACCTTCCATCAGACGAAGAGTGGAGCACCCTACAAAAACTGGCACATAAATATCAAGAATCATAGTGTGTATTGCACAGTTTTATTCTTTTACTCTTAATTTCAAGGTTTTATGGTTTTTTTTGTTTGGAATTTGGCAGCTCTTGAAATAACTTTGTTTTTACGAACAGGAAAAAACTAGCACTCCCTATTACTAATCTAACCTATGAATCTATGATGTATAGTGCAAACCTTCAACCTGTAAATTTGTATTCTCAAATTCTTGCAAGTTTTAACATTTCTGCATTTCCCTATTTATGATTTCTAGGTTTTGGGTACTGCTATTATCTATATTTAATTTGTCATGGCTTGAATTAATATTAATTTTGAACTCTCTTTTTTGAACATGAGACATGTAGCAGTTGTTAAATTGCTAAATTGCTAATCTGGTCTGTGATGGCCATGTAAATTTGTGATGAGTTTGTGATACTGATGGCAGTCGGGATGATATATTCACTGTTCAGTGCCTTAGTAATTGATTTTGATGTTGAGTCTTCACATGTTGCAAATCGACCTGAAGTAGTTGTTGCTCCCTTGTTTCTATAAAAGGGAATTCAGGGTCATTTGCAAAGGGTTCTGAAACTTTTTATTGACTTTTGCATGGAGAATCACACATAGTGCTATATTGAATGAATTATATCATATGGCTATATTTTGAAAGAATTACTGAAAATCTAAGTTCTCAACATGTCTAAATAAACATCTTTGCATCAATAAACACATTATGGTATTTTATTATGCTATTTTAAATCTGGAAATAGAAAGTTGAAATATACAATTGCAAATCAATATTAAATTCTAATTGCAAAAATTTGATAGACTCATAAAAAATCATCAAGTTATCAACCATAATAATATGCTTTTGTAATATGAATGATGAGATATTGTAATATGATTAATAAATACCAATCTCTTACAATTTCCATTCTTCCTCAACAAATTCAGAGCTTTCTTGATTCTTGTCTGTGTTTTCTTCACTCTGAGTCTGCATACCTTCGTTGAACTACATCTCAATGCTACCAGTAGGTCTAGTACATGAGTCAATAGTCCCATGAGAACATTGGTTTGAAGTGTTTCCTAAACCTCTTCTTTCACATTTGGACATCCAGATTTTCAGTGCACTATCGTAAGGAAAAGTGTGGAAATCATACCTAGATGTATAGAGCCTCAAGCAATTTTCCAAATTTTTGTCTAGTTTGTTTCTTAGCTTTGATTTTAGGAACCCCAAAGAATTGAAAACTCTCTCATCTTCCACTGAACCCAATATCATGGTAAGACATAAATCAACGAGCTTGAAATATTCTGGTATTGAATCACGCAACACTAAGTTCTCACCTAGATTTTTCCAAAACTTTGTTATTGATCCCTCTTTGTGGGGGTTCTCCATTCTACCATATTGTTCCCTCATAGTGTATGCAAAATGAGATGATTTCTCTCTAAGATGAGTTTCATCTAATATTCCATTTATAGTTACTTCATTCAATTCTCTGGATATGCAAAATTATTTTATCAAAGTCAGTAGCTTACTTCAAAAAATAGCTACATTGTTGAGGCTCCAATATTGAGGAGACACAATAGACATGGCTTTGATTAGGTTGTCAAGAGGGAATTTGTTTCTAATCTGTGAGGAAAGATCATAGGCAATTTTCTTCACAGAAGTAGTTACAGACTCAACAACCTTGTCGTAATCTTCCCTTATAACTCTTGCTAGTTGCTTCCTAGGGTGCTTTCCTAGTTCCTCGGGGTCGATCATGGCATAGAAGTGCATTGGTATCTCAACTCCCTGTACATTGCGACATACCTCCCCGTTTGCGCCAATTTGTAAAAAGTTATCAGGATTATTCAAATTTGTGAGTGTCCGCCACTTAACAAATTTTTCATCAGATAGTGTTGGTTGATTTCGATAGAGATTATCGAGGGCCATGCATGTCAACTTATGCAACGTAGCATATTATACAATATACATAGCTCTTTTTGGGCAACCTTCATAATATTCCTCATTTCCTCTAGCATGGGCAAAAGAGCTGCTAAAGTTAAGAGTGTCTCTAGATTACTTAACCTCTGAAGAAGGTCAGGAAATTTTGGTTGCTCTAATTCGTCACGAGTTGTGTGAAATAGTCCAATCAAGGATGGATATTCTGAAAAAAAATTGATGCGTTGGACCATCCAAAGAGATCCATCCGGTATCATTATCCTTGAGAAGCTTGTTCCCATCAGTTATTCCATCAGCAAAGTGTTGAAATTCCATAAATCGCTTGGGACTTCGACATAAGTGTGAGTAGACCTCTCTAATTAAAATTTTAATTTTTTTTACTGGAGCATACTTGCTCACAATTCCAAAAGCTAGATTCTTTATGTGAGCCATGCAGTGAATTGCAATAATGTAGGGTGCAAAAGAAGTTTCAATCTTGTACAAAGACTGTTCCTGTGACCTTGCATTACTGAAGCTCCATCTGCTCCAACACACACCAATTTTTTGGCAATCATAATGTCATACATAGCTCCATAATCAATTAAACATCTCTTTACTAGTTGAAATAAATTATTCGCTATCACACTAGCCTTCATTTTAGCAACAAATAGTAGATGAGGTTGGTGGACATGATTCTGTATAGTATAAACATGCATGCATACCCATGAAGTATTATCAACTGTCGTAACTTCGTCTAAAGAAAATGCAATAAAGTTTGACTCCCTTTTTTTTCCTTTACATCTTCTTTTTCAACGTCAGCAAGACAACTTGTCCATTCTCATCCACTATTTACTGACCAGTGACAATTAGGATAGTTAGGAACTTTCAAAAAGTGTAATAAACCACTAATTGATGGGAAATCTGTCATAGCACACCGTCTGCTCAAAATATAAAAACAACACTTAACTGAACAACTTTTCCTATTTGTTCTATTTACATTGCTTTTCCAAAACTAGCTTCAATAGAACATTTAACTTCAGCAAGCTTCGTCTGTATTTTCTCATGAAAATAATACTCTTCAGCATTCCTCACATGCTTACATTCCTCCTTTGTTTTCCATCTTATCACTGATTTTTCAACTCCTTCTATCATTTGTTTTTCATAAACTTTACCCATATGCTTTTCTCTAGTGTCAAATGTTAGCTGCAACCTAATTTCCTTGTTATGTTTCCAAGTGCAAATCTTACACCTGCATTCTATTGGAGGCTCGCCTTCAATTGGATTCTCCACTAGTTCAATGAATAAATACTTTGATGCCCAATTTATTTAAAAATTCCTCACTGACATATCCCACTCCCGATCCTTTTTTGATTTTGGTTGATCTTTTTTTGATTTGGCTTTTCTTTTCCCCTTCCGTGCATTATCATCTATGGCATTATCACCCAAGTCGATTATATCATTATGACTAACTTGGGTATCTACCAGATAATCTTCTTCAAGATAATCCTAATCTGAGATATCAAGTTCGTTGTCGTCTTCAACATGCGGTGTAAGTTGTGAGTTTTGTACTTGTACTTGTGATGATGTACCTTCCTGATTTTCACCACAATCTTTTCCAAAGCCAAAGTACGAAGACAACGTTATGCGTTTTGTTGGCCTCTCATGGCCTTCCCCACATTCAGGTTTCCTACCCTTCTTCCTGTTCAACATCTCCAACAAAATAAAGGCTGCAAAAAAAATATTAATTTGTTGAAGAAGTAATAATAAACTATAAAGTATAATATATGTTTCATTGGCCCTACGACCTACAATCTAGATGTTTGAGGTCAGAATCTCCCTGCTGACCACTTGGCACTGATAGGTCTCCACTGAATAAGAATGAACTCAATAGTGCAAACATATATAGATAAATTCGGAATAATATTATAACACTTCAAAAATATGAACGCTCACATTTAGGTCAGTAGCAGTCGCCAATGCAGTCAACAACAATGATTTTCCTTGGTCTAAAACTTCGCTATTAATCCAAATTTAGAGCCTAGAACCCACTAGATTGTGTAGAGATAGATCTGATCTTTGAATGTATTTATACCAATCCTTATATGGCAAATTCCGCAGGAATTTTATATGGTATACAAATATTTGGCGAATCTCGCTTAACTATAACATGACTTATGTAATTTTCGAGGCGATTATGGGTTGTCCAAATAATTGGCAAATACTATATAGTTGGTGAAAATTGGGGTGAATGGAGACACACATCAGCAAAATGTCGGGTGAATTGGGTCCTCCTAGCCAACAAATGTTCATATGCCTATAGGCGAATTATGGTCGTCTATTAAGGCAACCTCAGAGAGTGTAGGCGAAAAAATTAAATTTATCGTGTGTCCACTGTATATTGTATTGGCGAAATCCTCACATAGAAACATTTAATTACATAAAACATATTGCGAACGAGCCATGAATTTGACGGAAATTGATAATGTTTTGGCAACATGGCCACCCACAGTCGGTACAAAATATTCGTCATTTCCTAGGTTGCCGATGTGAAAAATTTGCCATTGGCGAATATTTACCACTAAAGTAATCTCTGGATGAGATCCTCCAATCCTGATCTATCACTATACCCCTATACATCACTTACTCCACACGTGCCTCTATAAGCTCATGTTGTAGCCACTCCCTCTCCTCTCGCCCAAGATCCAACTTTATCCTAATTGCATCAAACACATCCTCATGTCACCCAACACTCTGTTGTGATCTACGTGTAATCTGAGAGGATTGATGAAGGCATGATGAAGTGATAATGTCACCAAGCACGTGATGAATAAAGTTACACCATCCCTGCACACTCAATGTAGAGAGAGAAAGAGAATGTCATACATATATCATCATATAATCAAATTCATATATAATTCTTTTAACACATTCTTACTTGGATCCCCCTCCTGCCAAGTAGGATCAGACAAGGTAGGATCCTAAACTACTATAATCTGTGGCACTGCCCTACTGGTCTCTTCGCACTTGTACTACCTCTATATCTTTGGATGTGGCGATGATGATCACCTATGTATCCATGAGCTTAGCCTATGTAGGGCTACCTCCTTCTCATCTCTCGATGCATCCTATCCCTTGTCCTCTCGTAGTGGAGGGTCCACAACTCCAATCTCATCTCCTGGATGATCGAGAACATCCTCCTACTCCTTATCATCCTCCTCATCTTGCTCATCCTCTTGATCATGTATGAATTGATTGGTCTCACCCAAGGATCAAGATTTCCTCTTAGGTAGTCTAAAGGAAAGATGGCCCCTTTGATGCACCTCTCCCACCATATCACATAGCTTTGTTGTACCTTGACATCATACTGGAGTGGCAGCACAAACGTGTCTCCTCCTTCCTCATTGTTTTTAATCTTAAAGTAGGATTAGGTCTCGCTCTTGGTCTCATGTTACTTGTGAAAGTGTCGTATGTAGATCGACACTATTGTAGGACAACCCCACTCTAGACCAAACTGACTCATCACTCTATCAAGATAGAAGATAACAATGATAGAGCTATGACGACCCTCTAGAAATCGGTCGCATTGCATGTGTCAAAGTTGTACCTGCTGACCTAGCCAAATAAGCATATGTCTATAAGGTCTCCATAGGATATCATGGAAAATGATCAATCACAACTCTGCAATATAATAAGTCATTGATTTGCCAAAACCTCGTGCATGGATACACATGAGCCCAGGGCTCATTAATATCAATATCCACTTGGAACCTCTTTGGCCTCATACAGCTAATACTCTTGAATATACAGATCTGGAGTAGCATCTAAGTCATCGAACTCTTCCCCTTGCCATATACATAATCTCCCAAGTCATGGTAGAGATGTGCTAGCATACTACATCCCCATGCAAACATAGTACGGTGCTCCTCCATCTTCATGAATGGCATATGACATTCCTCTGTGCATATGACTACCTTGCCCATTGAGACATATGACTAGCACCACTGTGGAAATCATCAATCTCCTTAGTAGTGGAATGGCACTTGTCAGATGAAGTAGCCATCGGATGAGAATCCAACCTCTCATCTCTCCAAGTGTGGATCTCCCAATGCAATATATCTACTCTCTCCTCCTCTTTTCTTATGAGTGATGTTGTTAGGTCTCGGAGACAACTGAGAGTGGGGGGTGAATCAATTGTCCTAATAATTAGAAACCAAAACTAACTTAACCAAACTTAATTCTTAATACCGGTAAACCAAACTTTATGTTGGTAGACAGTTTTATCAGTTAATTGTAGTACCGGTAAAGTTTAATGCATGAAACAGAAAGGCAATAACATCCACAACACATAACACATATTTGTACGTGGAAACTTTGTAAGGGGAAAAACCATGGTGGGAAACCTTACCCACAGTCAAATGATACTACTGCAGATAGTATGTGTGTACGATATGGAGTCTGCACATGCAGAAAGGCCAACTGCATAGAGCTCACTGCTCAATCACAAAATGGGAGTCACACTGACTACAATTGGATGATTAAATCCAATGATAATGTACTACTCAAAACAACATCTTCATATGTTGGATTCAGTACCAGTTAAGCTCTAATTTTCCTTCTTCAAACCTTTCTTCAATCTTGAATGATGTCTGCGTGTATAGCTCTGCTTATATTCGCATATACCTTATTATATTCCTCTTCCACTTTCCTTATTACAATCTCACAAATGAGATCTTACATTTATACCAAAACCTAAGACCAAATGTGTAGGTCGTCTCACTAAGATATTACAATAAAATCAATTACAAATGAATCAATATGCATGATGTTAGCTCAATGCATTTACAATAATAACAAATCATCTCCATGACGTGTCATGCTGATCTGGAATAGATATGCTTGCTAGTGCATATCCTCGACCTATTTGTCGATAACAACAAATATGCAAACCCGATTAGACCATTGAACAAATCACCAAAACCAAGTGTCCAAAAAATGTCTTCGACATAACCAAGTAATCTCCAGATGATAACAGATCATCCTCAATGCCAGTGAACAATATAACTTGCCGGTGAACTAGATACTGGTGACTATGCATAAGTCACTGAACATGTTGGACAACATAACCAAAGATCTACAAGTGTTTCTCAAGTGTTGACAAGTGTTGACATCAATGACAAAACCATATCAACATATCCAAAATACCAACAGATGTGACTGATATCTCATAGTTCTCCCTCTCACTGGTAGTAATAAGATGTGGTATACATCATCCAATGTCATTGTCATCTCCGTAACTAGCAGAAAGAATGTGGATGTATCGAGTCCCACCTCTCCATCAAGGCCATCAACATTGGCCCATGAAACTTGATAGCGGGCATACAACATACCCACCACAAACCTACTACATGAAGAAGTCTCTAATCCTCTAATGATAGATGACGAATTGGGCTCTGCAAATGGTTGTATGTGTGTCCAGAGACATGTCTCCAAAAATATGATAACTCCTGCAAAATCATATATCATGCATAAGTATCCTCAACATCAAACTTATCACAAAACTTGTCCTAATCCCATGAGTGCCACTTGTAATACCCTAAAATTGGTCATCTAAACCATGGGCCCCTAATCTCGACAACATCACCAAGGTCCTAACCAAAGGCATCAATCTTGAGCACATTAATTAATTCTTTAATCATCAAATGTCACATGGCAAATCAATTACTCAATATTAATTAAATATTTATTTAATTAATTGAATCATTCCAAGAATAACATTTTAATCAATTGTCCTATTTAATTTATTAAATATCCTAGCATATTTAATTAATTAATAAATTTGCCATGTAATCATGCAAAAAAGGAATTAATTTATTACAAAAGAGGAATTAATCACAAAGCAAGAGTTAAATTGAAAATAGAATAAAAGAATTGAGAGAGAAATCAAACTTGAGATATTATTTCTTTTTTTCTAAATTGAGAACTTGAAATCAGAAAAGCAATTAAATTGAATTATTCTCTAAAATTGGAACTCGAAGCTTTTGAGAAAAAGAAGTTCAGTTGCATTAAAAGACTATTTTCTTGAATAAATAAAGGAATTGTCTATTTTTATCACAAGTGCATGGAATTAATTAATTCTTATTTATAATGCAACTTAAACTTCTTATCTGAATGCATTTCAATTAAACTATAATTGGAATCTATCTCAAGGTTAACTGAACCTGGTTTCTCAATTATTTCAATTAGTTCTAAATTGTGCTTTTTCTTGATCTCTCTTGTGAATTCTCTATAAATTCAGCCTTCAGCTCTCATTCAAATCACCCCAGAGATATTTGAGAAACACATTGGAGATTATTATTATGTTGATTTTGCTCTGGAGTCATTGAAGATCTTGTGCTTGCTTTTTGAGATTATTGCATCTTAGTTTAGTTTATTGCATATTTAGTTTATTTCATTATTGCTTGAATTCTGATTGCTTGAATTATTCATCCATCTTGCATCCATTTAGCTTAATATCATGCTCATATAGATTAAATCATTCGTCTTGGTGTAGTCTAGTCATTGGTATTGCTTATAAAAATCTGAGAGCAATCTTATACTCTCATCTTTTAGAAGGCAATTAGTCGCTTTGTTATGGTTTATTATTTATTGATTATTGATTTGCTAACCATACATGTAATGACTTAATTGAAATGTTGTGCCTGCAGCTATTGACCTCTTTTCACTTTTTCACACACACATTTATGGGGCCCACCATGGGGCAGAAGACTACATTTTTTGGCCTCCAAGACTGACTGCTTATTTTTATTTTTTTCGAATTTTTTGACTTTTCAAATTTTCGTCTGTATAGTTTCCACGATTTGTCATACGACACTTCCCAAATGACAAACCGCAGGTGTCGTACGATCTTGTACGATTTGTCATACGATCTAGTAAGAATTGTCATACGATTCTGTATTTTTTCTGGTTAAAAAGAAGATTCCATTCTTCAATTTTCTCATTCAATTTGGATTATATTGACGACTGACCCTGGCTGTTTATCTGTCTATCTGAGAATTTTTCACAGCCTAATCTTTTTTTTTTTGCAGATCGCTTGTTGCACAAAGACAATATGACTACTGATTCATTGTCTTTGCAAGTTGCCTAAGAAGAATCGGCCAAACATCATGTATTCTTTTAATTCATTTCTAGGAACCTAACTTGCTATCTGGTTAAAGAACAAATTTGTATTTCGTGTTTTAAGTAAATTCTGAGAGGTAGGAGAGTATGCTCTTGTCTGCATAGACAATCAAAAATCTAGACCCTTGAGGCGTTTTCTTTAAGTTTGAGATTTGTACATCTTTAGCGGGCCTGCTCTCCTGAGGAGCTAATAACTCTTAAAGTCGTTATAGCTGGTGTGAGGGGAATGACCCAAGTGGGAACGGCTAAACACCAAGTACTCCAACCCACTATAAAATAAACATGATTTGATGAAAATCAAGTCAATGGCAGTGCTCGGGAATAGTTCTCCTTAGTACCTTCGAGTATATTAAACCTTGGTTTTCAAGGTTGGGAGACCTCTTAATTGAGTTTATACCTCGATGCGCCAAACTAACCAGTTACTAGTTTCAATTCAAATTAGAAGTTACACAGTTCACCTCCAAAAGGGGGATAATCTTCGTGCAAGAGAGATAGTAACTCTCCCAAGATACTTGTCATTTCATGCCCCCATTAGCGTTTGGAGTCGGCTAATACGGCGTTGAAAATCCATTGTGTGAGACTCAACAGTCGTATTCTAATCAGCTATTGGGTGTGTACCTGAGTCTACAAGCAAAGGTTTTTTTCTCTCACCAATTTTCGTAAGGTTTGCATGTTGTGATTGGAGTTATTATTCATATTACGTGTTTTTTGTATTTTTCATCCCTGAAACTGAAACTGAAATACCAAAACTGGAGAAAACAAGAAACAACTCAGTGATCAAAAACTTTGTCTGTGTCCAAAACTAGTCTATCCTAGTCAAAACTCTGTCTGTGTCACAAACTAGTATACCTTAGCTGTCAAGAACTCAGTCCACCTCTAAAATACTCATCGTCGGTCAGTGATCAAAAACTCAGTCCACCTCTAAACTACTCATCGTCAGTCAGTAATCAAAACCAAGTCCATCTCAAATCTAGATATACTCAGTCATTGAAAACTCAGAAATTTACCTATCCAGCAAATAGTCGTACAATTCCTCTGATTTATCGTCTAGTTTCATATCCTGTGTCGTACGAAATTCCATCAAAACTAATAGTCTGTCATTCTATCTTCAATCATGTGTCATACGGTACAAGGTAGCAACTCGTACGAAACATTGTTGTTCTAGCATTGATCAATCTGTCATTCTAGACATACCCATCTGTCGTACGGTAGAAGGTAGCAAATCATATGAAACATTGTTGTTGTCATCTTGAAGCTTTTGAATTGTCGTTTGGTCCTGAGAAACCTGTCATACGAATCTCTGATTTTGTCAGTCCAGAATAGTCAAACTTGCCTAAAACAATCTACAGCGGGCATAAAACTGGAAATCATCATCTTGAGGATAAACAGATCAAAACAGTTTACCTTTGCCATTTGTGTTGCACAATTTTGTCGATCATCTTTCAGCTACTTCAATCAACTACATATCAAACCTAAGTCACTTAGACAAACGTCTTATACAGGATAGATCTTTCCTAAAACCAGACTGAGTCTTAGTCACTTCTCTCGGATCAACTTAGATAAATATCTTATACAGGATAGATTGTTCCTGAAACCAAACTAAATCTTAGTTGCTTCTCTCAAACAATATGTTAACTGAACAAATAGCTCTGAATTTGATCTTGACTTCTACATCACAAACAACTTTAGGTCACACCAATCAATAAAAATGCCTACTCAAACCAGGAGTTCTTATAAGAAATATGCCAAAGGCAAAGGGCAACCCTTTTCATATAAAGATAATCCATTTTTCTAAGAGGACCCCCTGACTGATAAACCTTCATCATCAGATATACCAGTTTATGATGAACCTGTACCTCCCACTATACCTAGAATAGAACGAAATGACGAAGACAGCCTCAACATTCATGAAACCGATAATGATTCCTCATCAAGTGAAGCTGAAGATTCTAAAACTCTAGAAAAAGATATTCATAAATGTCAAAAGGATAAAGTTTTTCGAATAATGATGAAGGCTATCATGGTAGGGAAAAAGAAGACTATTTTCTAGAACTAGTAAAACAAGGCACCAAACTTCTACTGGATATGATGTTCAGACTCTTGTCACTAAAAAGGAAGAATCACCTATAATAATGGTCCACAGATAATTACTAGCCTTACAGACTGAGATCACAGAACTAAAAAACAAGGATAAATCCCCAAAACAATATTCTCTGGAGACAATATGCCCATTTCCATTTGCCAAAAACCTATACATGCCTCCATTCCCTTCACGAGTTGAGATTCCAAAATTTGACAAATATGATGGTACCTCAGATCATCAAGATCATGTCAGTGAATTTTGTGTTGTCTACATGGAGTTCATGCATGATCAAACGTATTTCATGTGCCTTTTTTTTAGGAGTTTGGGAGGACAAGCTATGGAATGGTTCTCAAGTCCACCTAAGGGGATAAAAACTTTTGAAGAACTAATCCAACTATTTTTACAACAATACTCCTACAATATTCGACATCTTGTTACTATGATCAAACTTTGCAATACCAAACAGAAAACAGGGGAGCCTTTTCTCACTTTCCTCCAACGTTGGAGAAAGATGTTCTCTAGGTATTCACGACCTATCCCAGATACTGAGAAAATGGATACATTCGTCAATAATCTGATCCCTGAATTGAAATATAGTATCCAAATGCAAGTACACCCATCATTTAACAAAATGGTAGATAATGCTATCCGAATAGAAGATGTGCTTATAAAGAAAGGAGATATCACGCCTTGGAAAGAAACACAACCAGGATCTAGCTCTAAAGAGAAGAACAAGTATTGGAAGTATGGCAAAGACAACAATAAGAACGTTGTTAATGACGAAGTAGTAGACACTGTTAAAACCAACTCAAAGCCCATGATATTCAACTTGGCTAGTGGCACACAAGCACTCAAAGCAGCTCAAACTGCAGCAGAAAATCCTTCGAAGAAAGCAAAAGAGTGGTTCAAAGAGAAACCTTGGCTTTCAAAACCTAGAGGTGAATTCACTCCTCTAGAAGAATCATACGAATCCGCTTTCAAAACTTTATTGGCAAATAACCTGATAACATTACCAGATAATTCTAGGCCATATAATCTGGAAGTCAAACCAAAATGGTGTAGAGAAAATGAATATTGTGTCTACCATTGGAATAAAGGTCATAACACAAACAACTGCATGAAGCTCAAACATGAGATTCAAGATCTCATAGACGCTGGTAAAATTGTTATTGGGAATCACCCAACAAATGTTGATCATAAAGATTTTAAGGATCCCTTACCTGTTTACGAACAAGGTGATTCTTCAAAGACCAAAGGAGGTGCCAAAGTAAATTATACTTATACTAGCAATGACAACGTCATCAACATGATTGAGCCTTCCCAATCTGAATATTGTAATGTGATCATAATCCAAGATACACAAAATGAATCACGATATGCAAAGGCTATCACCCATTCTCAAAACAAAGTCACTATCTAAGGAGCTAGTTCTTCAACTTCTGCTCAAACAACATCAAACCTACCAGCCTCGTCAAACAAACAAAAAGAATCAATATTTGATAATTTAGAAGGCTAACTTCATCATCATCCTCTAGATATAGCATTGTTGAACAGTTGAAAAAGACAAACGCTCAAATTTCCATCTTTGAATTACTAAAAATCTCTTCTGCTCACAAAGAGATCTTGGACAACGCCTTGCTCACCACTAATGTTCCAAAAGATTTAGACATTGATCGGTTTCAATCCATGGTGGGTCATCTAACTTCACCTCACTATCTAACCTTCTCTGAAGAAGATGACAACTCACTAAATCATCCACATAACCAGTAATTGCACATTGAAGCCATGATCCATAAACATAGAGTCAAACGTGTTTTGATAGATGGAGGCGCGGGGTTGAATATATGTACTTACAATCTGCTTACACAACTAGGATTTTTTGAAAATGTCATTGATCCGGTCAAGAAAATAACAATTAAAGCCTATGATGAAGAGGAAAGGACCTCTAAAGGTCTGGTATCATTACCAATCAAGGTGGGACCTGTAGAAAGAGATGTCATTTTCCAGGTACTTGATCTTCCTCTGTCATACAATATCTTACTGGGCAGGCCATGGATTCATGAAATGAAGGCAATTCGATCTACATACCATCAATGCTTAAAATTTCCTTATAATAGAGTTGAGGTCAGTATTCCTGCTGATTCAAATGTCCCATGTAATGCATTGATAAAAGGTGTTGATACCCTTCTACCTCATAATAGAGCACTCTCTACAAATGAAAGTTCAAAAGCCCTGATGAAAGACTTGGAAAAGAAATTGAAAATTACCAATACTAGCATGGATGGATACAAGATAGAACCAGTACTTTCATTATACTCTCTTCCTCCATCGTCAAAACAGTTGGGCAAACCATCAGAGCCTATGAAAACACAAACTTCAACTCCAAATATCATATATGATGATCTTTTTGTACAATCTTCTACTTCCCTGACAGATGAAATAGAAGAGGATGTTGTTCTAAAATGGATTTTTAAGGAAGATAGTGAAAACAAAGAAGTACAACATTGTGAGATTTCCTCAACACAATATGGTCCAGGCTACAAAATGATTCCACGCATGGGATATTCAGGTACTGGTCCCCTAGGCAAACATCAAGAGGGTATTATTGAACTGATTCAACTGTAAACAAAATCAACAAATGATAAGGCTGGATGGGGTACAATCCAAAAAAGACATCAGACCAAAAACATGCTTCTAAGTCTAAGTGGCAGAAAAGGATATCGCCTTCAACATTACAGAAAACAAACACTCAACAAACTCAAGCAAAGTGTGTAAAAGAAAAAGAGGAACCGACAATCAAGAAAGAAGAAACAGTCAGCACTCAAAGTCTGATGGTGTCAGCTACAACAGTACAAGGAGTTGAAGTCCCAAAGGATGTAAGAGACGAAGTAGAAAGAATCAGAGAATTGTTTGCACCACTGAAATTTCCAGTCACATACACTGGTAGGCAGCAAGTAGACAATTTAGAGACTGACTCAAATGAGTATAAATAGGGTCCAGACCACCTCTCAGATACATCCAGTACAGAAACTCTAGAAGAGTCTATCGGTATCATAGATGATACTCAAGAGTTGATGCGCTTAAAGCTAGAAAAGGAGATACAGGAAATCAGACTAAAAAGACAAGCAGACTATGAACAAAGGTTGAAGGAAGGAAGAATGCCATAAAGTTTTTCATCTATTATATACCCCTCTAAAAAGAAAGAACAAATCAGGTATGGGATTGCACAAGAAGAATTGTAAGCTACAGAAGCAGAACCGGTCATCAGTCCAGAGGAAGCTGAATGGAGTAGATGACAGGGAGTCACAAAACTATCAAGATCATGTCAACAGGTGTGTCAGATACAAATGCTAAATGAGCCAAATCTTGAAGGAACTTGCAACATCAAAGATGTTGGTGTTGATACAATACATACATTCACTCAACCACTTGAAGAAGACTTAGAAACTTCATCCAATGACTCTGAGGACTCTGACAATAGTCATGTTTATGACAATATCTATTCAGCATCAAACTCTGAATCCTCTGATATAAATGGCAAGAATCTATCTACTGATCTTGTTAATGTCGAACCTCGATATGAAGTTCAACCTGGCGTAGAGAACGATGCTACAAGTAGGTATATTGGATTAGGTCAACTAAATATTAACGTGCACTTTAATAATCATGTTCTAACTTTTCCTGGTCTCGAGACATTTACGCAAGGTATCCTTCTGGAACTCGACTTTTCGATATGTAGTTGTGATGACAATACCGTGAACTCCCTCGAACCTGTCCACACTCTATCCTTGGTACATCCTAAATTAATTGACTGTAGTCTACAAGACCAACCCATGAATGTACCTACTTTTGTCAATGACTACACGCTAGCCTATTACCTAAACGCAGTTGAACCCATGTACTCTTTCGCCAACGAACAAAGTGAAAACATGATTGAAACAGATATCAAGTATCTTAGACGCAAATATTAGAAAAATAAAAATAAAAGATCTGATGGCGAAAACCACATTGTGACGATGTCAGAATCTAAAAAAGAGAAAATAAAGGACATACCTAAGGGTGAAAACCTCTCTGAGGTACCTGAAGGTGAGATACTTAATATACTGCCAAGTCACTTCCAGAAGAGGTCTTCTATATTGATCGAGCCAACTCAACCAATGAACATTGGGAGTCAAGAGACACCACACATCATTCATGTAGCTCAATCATTGTCAGCAGAATAATTGAAACATTTCACTCATCTCTTTTCAGAAAAGAAGATCAATTTTGCATGGACATACTCCGATATGTCAGGCCTCAATCTCGATCTTATCATGCACCATCTTTCTATCACACTAGGAGTTAAACCAGTCAAGCAAAAACTTTGTAAGATGCACCCTCACGTGGCACTACTAGTCCAAACTGAGTTAGAAAAACTGCTAAAAGTTGGATTTATCAGAGCTATAGACTATGCGGAATGGATTTCAAACATAGTACATGTGTCAAAGGCAGACAAATCTATTAGGGTTTGCATAGACTTCAGAGATCTCAACAAAGCTTGTCCAAAGGATGACTTTCCATTATCAAACATTGATATGATAGTTGATATGACTATTGGGTATGAGATGTACTCACTAATGGATGGATTCTCCGGTTATAATAAGATCAAAATAGCTCATGGAGGTCAAGAAAAGACAACTTTCACCTATGCATGGGGAACCTTTTGCTAGAATGTCATGCCATTCAGGTTGAAGAACGCAGGAGAAACTAACCAAAGAGCGGTAACTACTATCTTTCATGACATGATGCATAAGAATATGGAAGATTATGTTGATGAAACTTTAGTAAAGACTATCAAGATATCCATGCATATTCAAGAGCTAGGCCCTATACTAGATAGAATGGAAAAATTCAAACTCTGGCTAAATCCAAAAAAGTGTGCATTCGGATTGACATTTGGTAAACTACTTGGCTACATTATTTCAAAGAAGGGAATCGAGGTTGATCCTGAGAAGGTCCAAGCTATAATGGAAATGCCGCCTCTGAATAGCATCAATCAAATGAGAAGTTTACAGGGACATCTCTAATCAATCAGATGCTTCATTTCTAAGCTGGCAGACAAAGCTCAACCTTTCACAAAAGTATTGAGGAAAGGAGTAATATACAACTAGGATCGAGAATGTGAACAACACCTTCAATAGATCAAAGAGTACCTGTTCAATCCACCAATACTGATGCCACCAATTTAGGGAAAACCATTGATCTTATACATATCAGCCACTAATTCATCATTGGGGACACTTTTGGTACAACAGGATGAAAATAAAAAAGAGAGTGCTATATATTACATCAGCAGATCATTGGTGTCTTATGAAATGAACTACACTATAATAGAAAAAGCATGTTTGGCATTAGTCTTTGCATCACAAAAATTGAGACACTACATATTGGCACATTCCATCAAGCTAGTAGCTAAGATTGATCCGCTCAAGTATCTTCTCAACAAAGCAACACTCACCGAAAGATTGGCAAAATGGGTCATGGTACTTATAGAGTTTGATATTGAATATGTGGAACACAATGCCATCAAAGGACAAGTAATTGCAGATCAAATCGTTGAAGATCCACTTGAAGACACTCAACCATTGCACAGAGTTTCCAGATGAATCAATAATGCACCTTACTCAACAATCATGGAAGATGTTCTTTGATGGGTCTTTCACCCAAAATGGTTCTGGTGCTGGAATACTATTTATCACTCCTCATAAATATTCAATCCTGAAGGCTTACAAGATTCTTTTCCCTTGCACAAATAATATTGCAGAGTATGAAGCTTTGGTAAACGAGATCAAGCTAGCTATTGAATGGAAGGTTCTAGAGTTACATATCTATGGATATTCTGAACTAATTATCAATCAAATCAATGATACATATCAGACTCCAGATCAGAAACTAATGCCTTATAAGAGAATGGTTGATGATCTCAAGAAGTATTTTACTTTTGTATCATTCCAACAGATTCCCAGATCAGCAAACAGAGCAGCAAATGCTATGGCCACCTTGGCATCTATACCTGAGTTATAGGAATCTAGTTTTCACTTTGAATTCCTGGTGGAAGAGTTACATTACCCTGCCTATGATTCTCCTAAGTCCCAGATAGTCTGTTCTATTATTAGACATGACTCATCTCGATATAACCACATTTACTCTTATCTGCGTGACCAAATTCTTCCAGAAAATCTTACCCATAATGAGAAAAGAAACCTAACCCAAAACGCTTCACGGTATGTCATCATTGCTAGCAATTTGTTTAAACGAAGTTTGGACGGTACATTGCTTAGGTGACTAGAAACTGAAGAGTCTAAACGTGCATTATCGAAAGTCCATGAAGGTATTTGTGGATCTCATTCAAATGGTCTTACTTTAGCTCATAAACTACTAAGGGTTGGCTACTACTGGCTAGACATGGAGAAGGACGCTATAAATTTTTCTAAAACTTGTGAAAAATGTCAGCTACATGGAAATCTCATACATGCTCCAGCAAGGGATCTCATACCCTTCATCACACATTGGCCTTTCCAACAATGGGCCTTTGATCTCATTGGTCAGATCTATCTTGCATCATCCAATGGACACAATTTTATCATAACTGCCACTGAGTACTTAACTAAGTGGGTAGAAGTGGTTCTGCTCATCAAAGCAACCAATAAATAAGTAGCTCTGTTCATTCTAAATCATATCATTTGCAAGTATGGGATACCTTCATCCATCGTGACTAACAATGGAGGACAATTCAAGAATAAAGATCTGGACGAGCTCTGTGAGAAATTCAAAATTAGACAACACTGGTCATCTATATATTACCCTCAAGGTAATGGACAAATTGAGGCATCTAACAAAAACATGTTGACTATCTTACACAGAACAGTAAACAAATCTAGGAAGGATTGGCATCTGCAACTCAATCTTGCATTATGGGCTTATAGAACAAGTGTCAGAGCACCTACTGGGGCTACACCTTTCTCTTTGGTGTATGGGTCTGAAGCAGTATTACCTATTGAAGTAGAAATACCATCTCTAAGAGTTTCTTTGCAAGGTCTTGTTACTGATGAATACTATAGGATATCTAGATTGCAATAACTCGAATTGCTGGATGAACGTCGACAAGTGGCGTTTGATCATCTCAGAGTGTATCAAAAGGGAATGTCTAGAGGATATCACAAGAAGGTTCGACAAAGATAATTTTAGGTTGGTGACCTAGTTCTGAGAGAAAATCCTAAAAAATCAACAGTTTCGACATAATAAAGGGAAGTTTGAACCCAACTGGTTGGGTCCCTACATTGTTACTGCAGTATTTGGCTCTGGTGCCTATCAGCTCTCAACATCGGAAGGAGAACAGCTTTGTGAACCGATTAACACCATCCATTTGAAGAAATTATTCACTTAGCATTCTCTTCTCCAGCAACTTGTTAACTGAAAAAGTCCTAAAAAAAACTCATAAAAATCATAAAAAGTCCTGAAAAAAGAAAAAAATGCCCTGGTGAAAACCAGGTAAACAGGCACCTTGGTAAAAAAAAATGAACCTCTGCCAAGTAGGTGAAAACCTGGCAAACAGGTGCCTCTTGTACTCAACGCTCCATCTATCAATGCAACATTGGCATTTCCTGCTTTCATGCATCTTTATTATTGTTTGTACATATATTTCAGTCACTTTTGTGACATCATGGTTCGTTGGAACCCCCATGACTTGAAACTGATTAATGTCCTAGTCTTAGGTTAATCGACAGAGCAATTTACATGTCCTAAGCAATATCAACCAAGTCATCTTTCCGTCAGTGAAACCTGGTCGTCCACTCTGAGTTAGTCACTTGTTTTCTAACTACCGAAGAGTTTTATCACTGAGTACACAAGCAAAACAACATTATTGAAAACAATCACTAAACAGTTTGAGCTATGAATGAAAATTTTCTTTGTATGTTGTCTTTTATATTTGTTTTTTATTATTATTCCCTCTGAGTAACTCGAGGAAGTCTATCTTGACTAAGAGGAGCAAGGATTGGGGGCATAATATTTTCTTTGTTTTCTGCTTGTAGGAATGATTCCGATGATCTGAAAACATTTAATCAGTTGGGTGTCTGTGATAAGTGCCTTCACATCAAGGTGAAATCGCCACACATACCTCGACTCTGCTTATTTGTATGCTACAAGGAGGTTCACATCATTTCTTTGTCTGTTTTGAGGGAATTTCTTTATCACGCAATCCGGGTCCCTGCGAAATCTGTCCAAGGATATGAACGAAAAAAGGGTCATTGCAGACAAGATAATTAATATTGCACATGAAAAGAAAGGAACTCTAATCTGCATGTTATGTTTGTTATGCTTAGTGATGAAACTTAAGCATTTTAAATCCAGTGACTAGTTTTAGGTTGCATCTCATTTTGCATCTCATTTTGCATTTCATTCTATATTTTGTGAGTTTAGAGTGATTTCGGTATGGTAATAATCTCTTTATCTTCTGAATGAGAGTTGGATGTATCATCATTTCTTAGCTAAGTGGTCTCTTTTTCATCATTTCTCCGATCAAGTACTTGTGTATTGAGATGTTAGCTGCATACATAAGCATCTTATATAGACTCATACATTTTATTACCACTCATTCGCATTCATCTTATTGCATAAAAAGAAAAGAAAAAATTGCATTACTCATTACTCATTTTCATCATTTATTTGCATATGAAAAGAAACAAAAACAAACATTCATATTCATTGGCATTTACATACATCCATAGTGATTTTTTTTTTTGCATGCATATAGAATAAAGCATATAGAAGACGTCTCATAATTGGTCGACACAAGTACTATGAAGTCCAATCAGATCTTGTATATATACAATCATCAAGTCTCAGGGTACAAAATAATGTCAACTGACATGTACAAACTCCCATCAGAGCAAGAATCGTAAGGGCTACAAAAAAATCTCAGAGCTACAAAAAGAATATCTAGCTCTCGGCCTCTCCCTCATCGCCTGGTGGAGGAGGTGGAGCCTGCTGACCTGGATCTTGACGAGGTGCCCGAGCTCCCTCCAATCAAGCCATATATTGCGAATACAGTACAACCTGTTGTGCTACTGGAACTACTACGCTATAAGCCGCAACATAATAGGTTGTCCGACTCGTTTGATGGAGAACCTCTTGTTGAAGAGTGTCTTGCTCTACCCTCATCATTGCAACTTGATGACCTCTCTCCGCTCTAAGATCCGCTAGTTGTCGGTCTCACTCCGCCAGCTGAGTCTGTGCCACTGCCAGTTGTGACTGCAAACCCGCTAGGCGTACTCTCATCAATTGCACTGTGTCAGTCCCCTGATCCCTCGCAGGCTCTCTGCCTCCATCGCCTCCTCCATCTCCACCTCCGACTCCCCCCTGCTGCTCTCTCCTCTGCCTGACCTATCTCGACGCTGCTCTCTCCTCCTCTCCTCCACCCTCTGACACTCTCACTTTTCCAAGTCTCACTTCAACCGTCCCTAGGGATCCACCCTCTCCTCTCTATTGTCTACCACCAGCTGGTACCCCCGCTGCTACTAGCATCAGGATCACCACCTGCCCGCCTCAGAGCCTCGACTCTCTGTCCCTATCTTTGTCCTTGCATGGGGCATCATCCTCCATCTCCTTTATGCGAGGTACCTGCTCAGCCGGATCCATAAATATCGGGAATGGATGCTGCTGGAACCAATCCCTATACTAGGGCAAGACCCCCGGATCTACAACATCATCCATATAGTCCCATCTAAGATGTTGTAATCCAGTCAGCTCTTGTATACTCAAGGCATAAGATAATCTCAGTGCCCATCCCTGCCTCTCCTCATCTACATAACGCGTGTATGCAGTGTACTCCTGCGAGATCCCCTGAGGTCTACTATACTACCTCATCACTCAGGAAACAACGAATCGCTTGACTACTGTCTGTGATCTACCGATGAGTGGGCATGTCATGAACAAATCCCTACGTACAACTCTCCAATCATCCCACGACTCTAGACCCCTGTACGGTCTCCATGACACGACTATCAAATCATCCAGCTGTCATCTCCAAAAATTTGTCTTGCCCAGATGGGGTTGAGTAACATATCCTGAATATCTATATACAATGGGCTGACCAGGATCTTTGTCATCATTTACAATCGACCTGCAAACTGGGAGGTGCTCCCAGGCCCATACCTGTAATATCAAAACACCTGCAACCATACTCTTCCCCTCCCTAAATACAATCTCATGCATCTCACGATACATGTGTGCTAATATACAAGAGCCCCAGCCTAATCTCTGAGGGGTCTCAATAAGCCTCTCTAACATCCTACCCCATCCACACAAAAAATCCTATTATCCCCTGTCCGACAGCAGAAAACAACCAATAAAACCTGCCAAGATGCAAGCAAGTGGAAAGTCCTCACTATACCTTCTCATCATAACGTCCCAACTGATAGAACGCGTCAGAATATCAGGATCCCTGAAAACATGTCTAATAGCGAGTAGCCCAGGAAGTTGCGTTGCATCATAATCAACCTTACCCCCAACAAAAGGGATAAAGAGAATCCTGTATACGTCCTCAAGAGTGATGGCCATCTCCCCAACTAGCAAGTGGAATGTGTATGCTCAAAATGGAATCTCTCTAAGTCAGCATTCCGTGATTCACATGGATATCAGTTAAATCAAGAAGGTGGGTCAATCCGCACAAATCAATATGTACCCGGTCAACGTCTGACAACCGATGCACTAATGTCATCATTGGTGGATATACACATTTGATAAGAATGTGAGGCAATCAAACCTACAAAAATCAAACAATGGAGCATCAGAAAACATTTCAAGTAAGCATATAAGAGAAGCAAAACATCATGCAAATTCAACTACGTCAATTGCAAAGTCAAAATTTCAAGTTTGCACCTTTAAAAATGCTCATTGTTTTTCAAACGACAAAACGCGGTAGAGGCAACAACTCATATGAGTCATAAATAGACCTAGTACGACAAAAGACTCTCATATGACAAAAGACTAGCCCTAGGACAATAAAAGGGGCTCTTTTGAATGTTCTTGTATGATATAAGGGTAGGCCTAGAACGACAAAACTGATGGACTAAAATTGCGATCAATTTCTCATGAATCAACGCTGAATTTCAATTTCTCATCAAGCCAAATTTTCAAAAATTGCTTTGAATCAATTTGTGCTCAAATTATTATTGTATATGGTGAAAGTGGATAACAACAACATTGAAAGACTAAATGAATTCAACCACAAAACCCTAGCCTAACAACAACAAAGATCCACCATAACATATGAAGATTACCTAAGACAATGCAAATCAAATGAAATCACAAAGATTATACCATCACATGTCCAATAGGGTTTGAATCTCCATTCTTCCTATCTCCATTGATCTTGCTTGATATATTTGCTCTCAGATTTTATGTGTGCACAAGAGCTCAACAAAGAACGGAAATGTGGTTGCAAGTAGGCTTGATTGCATATGAAAGTTCCAAAGCATAATGTAGTCGGGAAGTCAACTGATCAGGGTTGATAATGAAGGAAGCATCTCCTTATATAGAAGACACTATATGAAATGGAGGGATAAGATTGAGAGGTGTAAAAGATAAATGGTCGGCTATGATTAGAGGGCAGGTAGAGGAAATAAGAAAATAATGAGAGGGTAGGTAGTGTAGGAATTAAGAGATGAATGACATGTGTCATGGGTGGAAAAGATAATGAATTAATTAAATAAATAAAGATTTATTTAATTAATAGAGGAAGTGGGATCAATTAAATAAATAAGATATTTATTTAATTTAGGAAAAAGGATAATTTAAATAAATAAAGGTATTTATTTAAATGAGAAATAAGGCTAGAAGAGGATAAATGAATTAATTAAATAAATAAAGATTCATTTAATTAATAGAAGAATTAGGCTTAAAATAATTAAATAAAGACTGGACAATTTTAGGTGTCTACAATTCATCGCCAAAAATTGCCTATAATCATGTACCCTTGCTATCTTTCGATTTCGCTCCCAAGGGGGCATATTGATGACCTCATGACCTCACATCTTCAAAGTCTAGAAAATTTTCAAATCTTCACCAAAAGTCGAGCGAAAAAAAAAACTTTTTCAAACTAAAGAAAATCAAATTCTTATTGCTAAGGGGCATCTCATCTTCATTGCTTCACATCAAGTTGAAATCTCTCGATCATCTGAATCGAATCAATCGCTAGGGGCATTTCAGTTTCATCTCTTCAATTCAAGCTGATATTTGTCTTCATCTGAATCAGTCTCTTAACGTTAATCAATTTCATCGCTTCACATCAAGCTAATTATTCGTTTAAACTCAATCAAGAGTTTAAAGAGTATCTTCTATCACACGCCTAATCTAAGCAGGTGTTCAGTTTCATCACATCAAATCAAGCTGGACAATTTATCTTCGCTCATCGTGTCTTGATCCATCAAGTTCAAGATCAATTTTTATCTTTGCTCGCTATGTCTAGATCAATCAATTTCTAAATCAGTAAGATCTTATTCTTGATCAATCAAGTTCAAGTTTGATATCTTTGCTCTCTATCATTCCTAGTTCAATCAAGTTCGGGATCGGTTTCTCTTTAATCAACTTTGTTTAGCTTCATCGCTTCAAATCAAGCTAAACACCTTGCTCTTCATCTGGTTCGTGATCAATCAAGTTCAGAACTGGCATCTCCTAGACATCAACTATTCTTTGAACCAACACGTTGCTCGCACATTAATTCAAAGAGGGGCAAATGTAATACCCTAAAATTGGTCATCTAAACCATGGGCCCCTAATCTTGACAACATCACCAAGGTCCTAACCAAAGGCAATTAAATCAATCTTGAGCACATTAATTAATTCTTTAATCATCAAATGTCACATGGCAAATCAATTACTCAATATTAATTAAATATTTATTTAATTAATTGAATCATTCCAAGAATATCATTTTAATCAATTGTCCTATTTAATTTATTAAATATCCTAGCATATTTAATTAATTAATAAATTTGCCATGTAATCATGCAAAAAAGGAATTAATTTATTACAAAAGAGGAATTAATCACAAAGCAAGAGTTAAATTGAAAATAGAATAAAAGAATTGAGAGAGAAATCAAACTTGAGATATTATTTCTTTTTTTTCTAAATTGACAACTTTAAATCAGAAAAGCAATTAAATTGAATTATTCTCTAAAATTGGAACTCAAAGCTTTTGAGAAAAAGAAGTTCAGTTGCATTAAAAGACTCTTTTCTTGAATAAATAAAAGAATTATCTATTTTTATCACAAGTGCATGGAATTAATTAATTCTTATTTCTAATGCAACTTAAACTTCTTATCTGAATGCATTTCAATTAAACTATAATTGGAATCTATCTCAAGGTTAACTGAACCTGGTTTCTCATTTCAATTAGTTCTAAATTGTTCTTTTTCTTGATCTCTCTTGTGAATTCTCTATAAATTCAACCTTCAGCTCTCATTCAAATCACCCCAGAGATATTTGAGAAACACCTTGGAGATTATTATGTTGATTTTGCTCTGGAGTCATTGAAGATCTTGTGCTTGCTTTTTGAGATTATTGCATCTTATTTTAGTTTATTGCATATTTAGTTTATTTCATTATTGCTTTAATTATTCATCCATCTCGCATCCATTTAGCTTAATATCATGCTCATATAGATTAAATCCTCCATCTTGGTGTAGTCTAGTCACTGGTATTGCTTATAAAAATCTGAGAGCAATCTTATACTCGCATCTTTTAGAAGGCAATTAGTCGCTTTGTTATGGTTTATTATTGATTGATTATTAATTTACTAACCATACATGTAATGACTTAATTGAAGTGTTGTGCCTGCAGCTATCGACCTCTTTTCACTTTTTCACACACACCACTTGGTGCCCTTTTATGGAACCATGGCGCCCCCCAACGACCATGGCATCCCTAAGGGACTAGGGCATCCAAATGGGACCATGACGCCCATTTTGGGTGGTCCTTGTCAAAACTAGGGTCTTGATAGCTAATCTACCGAGCAAAATAGAACAAATCACCAGGGTGCAATTTTGGTGGACCTACCTCATCAGCGAAACATCCTCGATGATGGACTACTTCAGAATTTCCATCTAGGTAGGCACTTTAGGTCACCAACATGGCATTTTTTGCTATGTGGGCTCCTCCTCTGCACTACAAGACAAAAAGTGAATAAGACAAATGAATAGTGTCACTTTCCCTATTTAATTTAATCTCTTCTCTAAACCCTTATTTTGTATTTCAAACTTAATCTCTTACATCTTGAGCTAGAGAACTTTGATTTTTACACCGTTGGTTGTGTTAGAATTGTGTTTTAGTTCTCTTTCTTACCAAATGATCCTCAATTCATTTTGATCTTGTATCTAACCTTGTTATGAGAATTTGTAATCAATTTTCTTCACAATTTGATTTGGTAAACATGATACCCTATTTCAACATACTAAATAGCAAGCCAAAACATAGGGGCATATAGCTACCCTCAAATTTTATCACTTTTAGTAAGCATTTTAGGCGATTTTGTGATTTAAATTAACAATGTGGTTTTGTAGGATGCGGCTCCTAACGTTGCACTATAGATACCGTTGGGAGCTTCATTCAACATCTTATGGACATATCTCTTTTCCCCTGAATGTTAGCTTGTATATGCATGTAGTGTCATATGACCGCTAAAGTAGGGGCTAAGTGTAGCGTCATAAATTGTACACCCCTAATTAGGGTTGTTCAATTCCATACTTAGGTTAGCATCTACCTTAGTGTGTCCCATTGAAATTTGCATTTATTGGGATTTTTTATGCATTTAATTATTAATTTAATTAAATCTAAAGTCCTCCCTCATCAATTCACACATCATAAAATTGGGCCCTTAACCCTAGGTGCGCACCTTTTTATTTTATATTAATTTAATCCTAATAATGTCCTAATTTCAATCTTCAAGGCACATTTTCACATATCTACACATCTTGGATTGACCTACCATGTTGGATTTGACTTTATAATCACGATATCTCACATCCCTAGAAAATCAAAAAAAAGTTGGCCGGACCAGGTCCTTGTCTTGAACTTTTTTCTTTGAATTTCAAGAGCTTAACTTGGTAGTATTATAATGTTTAAATCATGTTTGGTTTCAATTTTTATCAATTATAGGTCGACCTATTATCAAATTTAAAAATAGGTTTTCACATATAAAGCCTTTCTTTCCCTCATTTGAGGATCCTAATGTAGCAATTTGAAAGGAGATCCTTGTGAAGTGAAAGAGAATTTTTGTGTGAAGTCTCAAATCAACAAATTCATCCATAAATCTTGATTCTTCATCAACATTTTCATCAATTATGAAA
Source organism: Cryptomeria japonica (assembly GCF_030272615.1). Classification (NCBI taxonomy): domain Eukaryota; kingdom Viridiplantae; phylum Streptophyta; class Pinopsida; order Cupressales; family Cupressaceae; genus Cryptomeria; species Cryptomeria japonica. The sequence continues at coordinate 464,025,571 of NC_081413.1, read as the reverse complement.
GATTAGGAGACATTGAAGAATGATAAGGGAATCATCGACTATTGATTGACTTGTACCTCTTCCTTACGATTTGGTATGATTTCATATTATTTTCATATTTCTATTGAGTTTCAAATATACATATCATGGATTTTAGATTTGCATTATTTCTTTAAATCTATATTGCATTTGTGATTTGAAGCATTTACATTACACACATTTTAGGGTTTTGCTCAAAACATAAGGTAGATCTCTAGTTTGCGTTTAGCTCATAGGAATCTTACAAACACATGAGATTATAGGGCACACACACTTTTCAATACAATATCAGCTATTTGTTGAGGTGGAAATTACCAAAACAAGAGGTTTGGCTAAGGCAAAACCCTATATAGCCATAAACACACCATTTTCCAACTTGCAGGTGTAGTTACAAGTTTCCATCAAAGTGGTCAAATTCTAGGAAATCTCATCAGACAGACATAAACCCATCACCAGAATTTGGACCTAGATATCAAGGAGCAAGGTTCCCCTCACCCTATTCCTCCAAGACTAGGGCACTCTATGCCCTAGTCCTTCTCAATCAGCTTCAGATTTCACCGTGGAGGCTTCATTGAATAGGCAATATTATATCACGTGCATTCGTATTGGGGGGTTTAATGTCCGAAAAATGAGGGTACAATGTATTGCCTGTCAGTGAAAATAGGGGATTTTTTAATTCGGGCTAAGAAAAATGCAATATTTAGTGAAAATAGGGGGCTTTTAATTCAACCTGCGTATTGGGAGGGGGTGACAAAAAAGGAGTTTAGAGCACTATTTTTTGAAAATAAGGGGATTATTTAGTATGCCATGAATAAATGTGATATAACCCAAGTTCACTAAGTGAAGCCCCTGTGGATTTCACAGGAAGTTCTCAGATAGACTCAGAATTCAACACTTCAGGTTGTAGCTTCTCACTGTCTCTGAGACTAGGGCATACAACACCTTGGTCCTATTAAATTAGGCTCAATTTTGTGTCACAGGTGCACATCAAATCCCTATTCTCATATCTGTACTTTGTATCTAAGTTCTACTTCTTTATCAGACTATTATCTTAGTTGTTATTTTCGTTTATCTTATTAGTTTTACTTTGCATTCTCCTACATTTAGTACATTCCCTTTCATATCAGTGAAGGAATAAAAACCCTAGAAGTATCCCTTGACTCTCTTTCATAATAGTTAGTCAAAGAGGATCACCTCCTTAGGTGATTTCGTATTCCAATCTTTAGATGAAAGTGGGATTAGGTCCTAAAATTACCCAATTCCATTTTTACCCAAAACAATCTTTTTAGGGTTGGATCAATCAAATTCAATCCTCCTTAATGTAAGTTGGCCCCATAAAATAGTGACTTTATTAATCTAATTTGTGGAGTCCTAATCTCACCACCTTACACTATGAATAAGTTCTTTTATGAATGTTATGTCCTAAAACTTTATGATTATAAATGGCATGTGATGATGTATTTAAATACAAGTTATAGACATACAACTCAATACCTATGCAATTTGAAGGGTACTAATCATATTCTAAGAAAGTTGGCTTGAGAAGTGAAAGATTTAAAATTCAATTTGGGAGGAATAGGCCATTGGTGTACAGTCTAGTCTAAGGGATAGGATCACATGTGCAAGCTAGTCGAAAGAGGCAAAACACTAAGGAAACACATCATTTTGATTCTAATGTGATGACTATAGTATATTTGAGTGTGTGTTTAAGGTTAGAGTCAACAAGTATGTGAAATAGGTCAACTTATGTTCTAAGACTATACATATATGACACCTACATAAAGAAGAACAAAATTAAGAAGTTTTATTTTGTGTACAATCCCCAAAAATATTTTATCGACATATTTACATAATAAATAAGCTTCATTTATCAAAGGTAGAATGCCTCTGCATCCAATGTATTAAATTAAAAAAATTAAAAAAATATGAGCGCAGGGAAATAAAACACACCCTACAAGATATCTAAAGTGTATAATACATTAATGTCATTCAAACCTTTAGTAATTCAAGAGAGTTTATTATACTATATTAAATAAAATTAATTAATTGAGAACTATAAATAAACATGTGTTGAAAAGATAGAATTAGGTCCTTAGCTCAAAATCAGTAAAGGGTGTATTTTGAATGTTGAGATGCTATGATAGAGAGTTGATACTTGTATTCTGGAGTTAAATAAAGGTAAGAGGCTTGAGAAATTGAAAATTAAGAGGTTAAGATCCTATGACATAATTGCACAAGCATAGCTTGGTTTAGGTGGCCCAACTTTGTCTTGATGACACAATCTTACCTAAATTAGACATGGTTATTAGAAAACTACACAAGAGATTCACCTAATGTGTATATTCTTTAAAGAAAACTAGTGGTACTAAGAAGCAACATTAAGATTTATAATAAGAACTTATTTGTTGGTAGTTAGAATCCAAAATTAAGTTAACAATAATTAAAATAGACAAATAATAGTGTTGTTGAAAGTTGATTTAGACCAAGTAATTAATATGTTGAGTTTGTAAGTGTCATTTTTTACAAGACATAGCGGTAGTTGAAAGGCATATGCAAAAATTGATCACATACATTGGATATCATGGAAAACCACCTTAAAAAGGGATCTTATTGAGGGAATGACTAGAAGCATTGTATGATTGGTGGGTATAGCTCCAAGGGAATATTCAACTACATGAAGGATTAAATGCACAATTAAATAGAGAGAAAATGTTCCTTGAAGTGTTGAGTTTTTTTAAATCTTAGATCATTTGGGAGGCAAATTATACGAATGGGAGGCAAATTATACGAATGAGAGAAGGATCAACCACAACCAAATATTTGAAGAAGTAATCCTAATTATTAAAAGGAAAGTAAATCTTGGCCACATGAATGGAAGATGAAGATGCTATGTAATGCTTAACGATTGATGACATATAGAGATTTGTATTGTCATAAAACTACAGAGAATCATATAGATAATAAATAGGAAAAGATGTTGATTGATAATTTAAATACAACAATCACAAAATTGTAGTCAAATGACTTAAAAGTTTGTTGTTACCACTGTATTAAATAGCATAAAGAGCCAATAGATGGAAGTCATAGATCAAGAGTGCTTGATAGCCATAGGTGCAAAGTTTAGAGAATTAAATGTAAATTTTAAACATAATTTAAACTTTATGACGTTGAGTCAATAAATGTCAATCATATTCAAAATTATTTAATTAAAATTATAAACATTTTGAATTTCTTAAAAAAGGATGAAAACATAATCATAATAAAATCCAGTCTAAAAATAATCACAAATAATTAATCCAATCTAAAATAAATAATATTATAAAAATATAATAATATAACATAATAAATTACTAAAATAAATATCATAAGAATAACGTGAAATAAATATAATGATAATGATAACGAAAATGAAATAAAATAACTATTTTCTCCTCCATGATTAATCATCACCAAACAATAAATATTTTGTAGAAATGAGTCAATGAATTCAAGCGAGAGATCGTTCTCCTTTCTATTTCCCCAAGCAACAACCTACGCCACCATACCTGGAATCAAAATCCCAAGCTCATCCGAAGGGAAGACATTTCTTTATCAGAAAAACCTCTTTCCTGTGAAAGCAAGTCAATTAAAACCAAACACATAAAATAAGCATTCCAACAAGAATACCATTGACACTCCAACGCATCCTCACCTTCCCACCCTTCTTCCTTGCTTTACAAATCTTCCTCATTCAATACCAAAAAACTGTACAATAAAACAACATTGGGAAGGACGAGGAGGAAGAAACCAAAGAAAGAACAGAGATTGATAGAAAATGAGGGATTTTGCTCTTCGCCCTTTTGTGTTTTGGGTATTGCTGATGGCTGTTCCTGCATTTGGGCAGGATCAGCAAACGCACCAGCAGTCCGAGAGAATTTCAGGTAACTTCCGAGAAGACAAATTTGTATAATTTTATGCTTCTTTTCTTTGGATCTGCCACGTCTCTGATGTTGGTACCTTAATATGTAGCTAATTGAGAAGTGAGTGTTATTTATTTTCGTTGAAATGCGTATTTGGGACCTGGGCATAGCTAGTTGTGAAGTGGTTTTAATTAGTTTCATAAGGGAATATGGTCACCATTAAAGACTATTGTTTTGCTCAGTAAAATTGTTAAATTATTTTATTTCAGATCAAGCGAAGGGAATTCTTTGCAAAATATTTTGTGTTTTTTCAAGTATATCTTGAAGCTAATATTATGAATTCAATGCCATTGTCGTTATGCGCAATTGATTCTGAGAAATACTTGGGTCGTCTTTTTAATATGCGACAATTGGGTTTTGGGATGGATGTTATTGCTGTTGTTAGCACAGTGTGATATTGGTGTTATGTTTTGTGCCTGAGAGTTGTCGATTAGTTGCTCACAATGATTGCTCTTGTGATTTGGTGTAATCCTTGTCATGCTGCTTGCTGGACTTGCACATGACATGGTTAGGTACTACTGCACTCTGATGACTGATAAGATCCTTAATAATGTGATTCTCAGTCGAATGATCACTTGGGCCCAGGAGTTCATTGTTGAGGGTTACAGATTTGTTTTATAAATACCAGGATTGCCTGAGCTGTTATGGTTGGTGTGCATCCCCTGGTAGAGAATTGCTTTGAAACCTAACTTTAAACGTGGTCATTCAAGTGTAGGTTACCATTTGAACCCTGAGCTTCATCACTATCATCTCAGACGGAAAAGATATTTGGTCATGATTTGAAAGGCCACTGGGAGTCACTTGAAAGTTGAAACCCGTATCTAAAATATGTCTTAATTTGTGTAGTCCAATTACCTGTTGGCATTGCACTGACGCCCAAAACACCTTCTAAGCCAGTTTTTTTAAGCCTTTGAAGTTACTTTAACACAGTTCACATTCCTGAGGCATGCAGAGTTGTTTAGACATCTCTCGTGTTCATAGCATAGTCTTTGATTTGTGGTTTTATAATCCCCAACAATTGTACCTTGCTTCTACAATGTGACATGACCTACAATTTCAAATACATCAGGCCTTTAAGTAATGGTTCAGGTTCTCGGGACGCTCAAACTCCTACTTGAGTCTTTGATTTGTGGTTTTATAATCCCCAACAATTGTATGCTTAACAGCTTCAAGTATTGCATGTTTGTTTTCATTGGGCACAAGGTAGGATTTATCAGAGGCTTGGAATCTCAAAGGTCATTCTACTTGTAGGCATGATGTCAATCAAGGATAGAATTATTCAAACAAAATGGACCTCAGTAACACAGCACAATATTCTCTTGTTTCTACATAATCATATTATTTGACAATTTGGTTCAAAAATAGTTACTCCATTGGTACAAAGGGAATTCAATTCTCAACCATAGACTTGGTTCTCATAGAGTCATTTCATGTGCATTAGTTGTCACATTGGCTTAATGTTTAAACACAAACTAGACTGTTGCTAATGATTTAAAAGAAAAAGCCCTGGTTAATCTCTATGTTCCGCTAAGGTGAGGGCAGACTATCCTTTCAAAGGAGTTGATTGTGGTGACATATGGATGCAGGCAGTGCTGGTGATGTTCTTGAGGATGACCCAGTTGGGAGATTGAAAGTGTTCATTTATGAGCTACCAAGTAAATACAACAAGAAGATTCTTGCAAAAGATCCCAGGTGTCTCACCCATATGTTTGCAACAGAGATCTTTATGCATCGGTTTCTACTCTCCAGTCCTGTGCGCACGTTGAACCCAGAGGAGGCTGACTGGTTCTACACGCCAGTGTATACTACGTGTGATCTCACTCCAAATGGCTTGCCATTGCCCTTCAAATCACCCCGAATGATGAGAAGTGCCATTCAGTATATTTCCACTAACTGGCCATATTGGAATCGCACAGAGGGAGCAGATCACTTCTTTGTGGTGCCACATGATTTTGGTGCATGTTTTCATTACCAAGTACAGTCCTGACCTTTCATTTGCTTTTCTTGGGCTTTCTTAATCACTTTTTTGGTGTTATATGATATGTTTTCTTAATAATGTTTTAAGAAGTACCCGATTAGCACTTCATGAGAAGCACAAGTACAGTGTTGCTAGAGGCTTTATATGCATATACATCTTGCATGAAACACTTAAAACTACTATTATTCACTCAGACTATATAAACATACTTGTTTACATCCTAAGTAATATACTTGGGAATTGCCAGGAAAAGTCAGGCACATAGTAATCAAGGATCACCTTGCTAGATCTAGCATTTATATAAAAAGCCCCATATAGCACAGCATCGGCTGTCATTGAACAGGTGGATCATATTTGATTCTTTCTGTTGGTGGTAATGGTGATTTCAGGAAGAAAAAGCGATTGAAAGAGGCATTTTACCATTGCTGCAGCGTGCCACATTGGTTCAGACGTTTGGGCAACGGTACCATGTTTGTCTGAAGGAAGGCTCCATTACAGTTCCACCTTATGCTCCTCCACAAAAAATGCAGGCACACTTGATACCACCTAGTACTCCTCGATCGATCTTTGTTTACTTTCGTGGTCTTTTTTATGATGTGGGCAATGATCCTGAAGGTGGTTACTATGCAAGGTAAGATTTGCATGTCACTATGGATCTACATATAGAGCAATCTTTAGCTTGCTGATTCCTTTTTACTGTATGACTAGTTATGCTTAAAAAAGACTATATAAATTACAAGCTAAATATTTCGATTCACTCTTTAATATTGACATACAGGGGTGCAAGAGCATCAGTATGGGAAAATTTTAAAGACAACCCTCTTTTTGACATTTCTACCGAGCATCCTGCCACCTATTATGAGGACATGCAACGAGCCGTTTTTTGCTTGTGTCCATTGGGCTGGGCACCTTGGAGTCCAAGACTTGTGGAAGGTGTGATATTTGGTTGTATTCCGGTAATAATAGCTGATGATATTGTGCTACCTTTTGCTGATGCTATCCCCTGGGAAGAAATTGGAGTTTTTATTGAAGAGAAAGATGTACCTAACCTGGACAGTATTCTCACATCAATTCCACCAGAGGTCATATTGAGGAAGCAGCGACTACTTGCAAATCCTGCTATGAAGCAAGCTATGCTGTTTCCTCAACCTGCTCAACCAGGAGATGCCTTTCATCAGATTTTAAATGGTTTAGCTCGCAAACTTCCCCATGATAGCAGTGTTTACTTGAGGCCAAATCAGAAATTATTGAACTGGACAGCAGGACCTGTTGGTGATCTGAAGCCCTGGTAACATGCAGAATTGGTTGGTCAACTGCCAAAGTACCTTCAGTGAATCTCAATATGGGTTTAAAGGCAATAGCCATCTCCATTCTTCCATCTCTTATCATGCTGAAGTTATACACAGATGACATATGAGTTTTCTTAGTTGTACCATTTTTAAGAATTCTTGATTCTGTACAATAGCAGGAGCATTAGTTTTACAAGCTGCATTCTGTGTTTTAGATTCTTGATTTTGTAAAGAATCCAATGGCCAAAAATGAAACTATATGTTTTAATTCTCTGGTGTGCATGCATTCCATTGACGAGGTTTGAATGCAATCCACTGATAGACTTATACATGTATGTTTAATACTACAATATTTACCAAGTCTATTAATTAATGTTGACTTTTTATGTGTGGAAATTTTAATGAACATATTTGTTTGAGATGTGATCAATGGTAAGGGAATTCATAACCTTCCTTGTACTTAATGATTCTTAATTTCATAGCGTCTAAGAGCATATTCTCTGCTATAATTATCTAGCTAGGGAATCTTCTCGTTCATCAGTAGTCCTTGAAAATGCATTTGCTACTTCTGACTTAATCTAATGATTCCTATGAGTATGGTATTAATGGATTCATGTGGAAATTAGAAATGATGATGGATACCCGTTTTCAGTTATTCCCATTATAAACTCAATCCATTCTAGGTGACATGATTATTTTCTTCTCTGGGAACTGTAGGACATATGATCATGATGAGTTGTACTGAGCTAGGTTGGCCCAACAGAATGGGTCAGATGAACCTTTCAGTCATCCTCATTAGAAGTTTAGCAAGTAGACATCTATGAAGTCTCTAAGAAATTAGTATTGTGAATCAGCCCAGTTGTGGTTGTAATATCTGTTTTCGTGTAATTTTTTTCTCTGCACATGGCTCAATCATGTGAGCAGATGATTTTCCAACTACTAGAGAGCCTCTTAGAAATCTGTATGAGATTTATCCTGATTATGATGAAATATTGATCCTCATGCTGCAAGATTAAAATGCTTGACATGCCCTGGTTTGTTTAGTAATAAAATTTTAATGTTATAGAGCATCCTCTAAGGTATTTTTAAAATTCATGGTAAGTTAGATCAGTCAAACAAAGCAGAAAATATGCCCAACCTTCATTTTTTGGTTCAGAGACCTTTTAATCTTCTAGTGTTTAACTGTACACACAGTTTTACTTTTTAACTGTTCAAAAATCCAAGCAATTTCAAAATGCCTTTCACTCATGTAAGAAATCCTGTTACTGAGATTATCAAATTGGAAAGAAGTTTTGAGAAGGAAATTTCCAAAAGCTGTCAGCTGTTATTACTGCTATTCCTTTTCTACCAGTGCAGATTATCTCTAACTGTGTACAGACCGATGTACTTATTTATCATGGGCTGCATATTGCCCAGATGCTGTCTCAGAGATAGCATTTATGTACCCTCAACAGCAACAAATATTCTTCGCGAAAGCTTAATAAAGATTATTCTCGTACAGAAGAGATACTGAGAAAAAAGAAGACATAGATAGTTGACACTTGGCAAGCAAAAGACGGCTAAATTCAACAATAGCTAAATGCATATATGTTGAAAAAGCCCAACAAAAGTACTTCACAAAAAGCTACAGAACTGTATAATTGATACCTGCTTGCAGGGAAATGACATGATTCATAAGCTTTTTCAACTAAATGAGCAAGCATCTCCTCACTTTCCAATTAAAAAATATCATGGGTAGTCAGAAAAAACAGCCTTACCCATCTATGTGAGCCACTCCCTAGTCTTGAATAAATCTTTCTTAACTAAAAGGTGTGTTAAAAGCTCAGCATTTTCCTCATTAGGCATGTGAACCTTCCTAGCCATATCTTTAAGAAGGAAAAAGCTGTATTGTTTGTTTTCTACTAAAGATTTAAGCATTGGATAATCCTGTTCTTGTCATTCTACTCCTCGATTGTAAGCTCTTACACTGCCCCTGAAAATGGTTGATGTGTATGTACTTCTTGCAGGATGTTTGGATTTTAATAGGAATCATTGCTAACCTTTGATTTTGTGGTAAGATAAGTAGGCAGGCTTTGTAACCCTGCTGTTCATCAATATATTATCTTGACTTCATCAAAAAAGGACTCTGGATTATCTCGCATAAAGAATAGCTGTCATTTTCTTTGAGTTTTTCTGACCACAGGGTCTAGAGGCGTTGGGCATTAAAGTGGTAAAAATTCTGTCTGGCTACCCATCTCAGTGATAAGATTCATGGAGCTTTCACCTGGGGAGTATTTCCACTGGATTCACCAATTTTCATTGCTAGAAATAACATCATTGCTGGAAGGACAAGAGTAGGGAGGGATAGGGGTACTGCCAATTTTGAGGAGCAGATCAACTAAGGTATGCATTTTTCTTGAGATCCTACCAATGTAATGTCTTTGTGCTATGAACCCTGGTGATGGTATTCAGAACCACAGACCAACTCCCCAGTGATAATAGTTTTAGATGGTCCTGAATAATTGGAGCAGAATTGAGCATCAGATCATGACCACACATGTTGCCCGGATCATTTGGTACAGGCAAATTGCAGTTGTTTCAATTGTTACATCAACATCTAATTTCGCTTGTCTTCACATACATGCAGGAAAGTTTACTGCACTCTCCTCACAACTGCATTTTCTACCGATTTTCCAATTTGCACATGTTGGATGATCTGGAAAACCAAGGCAACCTTGTGTTTTGTCTTTACTGGTTTCCATCCACAGGGACATGTTGGATGATCTGGAAAACCAAGATAACCTTGTACTTTTTCTTTACTGGTTTCCATCAATTTCTTGTTCTAGATATCAAAATAAAGTACAAAGTAGCAGAGGGCAAGGATGGTTATCTCAAAGCAGAAAGCTTAGAGGAGTGATAGCGTTGAATACAACAGGACAAATTGCAATGAGCTTTAGAGATTGAAGTCACTTTTTAAGTGAGCATGAGTGCAAATAAGAACAGCCCATAATCCCAATGGATCTACGACCTATGGTTTGGGAACACAAAGAACTGAATTATATTAATGGCCACAAGTGATCAAAGTAGATCAAGGGACTTAATGTACAATCACTTAGCTGTCACCCACCAGGATGTATTACATGCAAGTTTCATGGACATCAACCTCCTATATCAACACCCATGTTGATGAGATTGAGCATTAAGGGTGTTATACCAACCGAGCTAGGTTGTACATTTAAGTTAAAAATATTTAAGTGTTTATTAATCGAGGAATTATGATTATCTATTAGATTGCAACATTATTTATAAAAATCAGACTATAATTCCAAGTTTGTGAAATGATATAGCATTGCAGCCTTAGTTGAGTATTTCTTCTCGATAATCTCACTAAAGCAAAGGTTGTCACCAGAGAATCACCTAACAAAGTTGTCCTATAGAAGCATTCAATGTCGCAAGACCAAACAATCTAAACTAGGACAAGGGTTTTGGTTGCAGAGAGCTTTGATGCCTGTTATACATAGGCCTAAGGAGAATTCAAGCTGCAACCTTGAGTTAAACAAGGCAGAAACCAAGGGGAGGGACGTGGCAAGCTTAGACAAAACACTAGCACCATATTTTTGCCTTCTGGAACAAAAATAGTGATTTACCCCTGTGATTGCAGCAAATGACTGTGGAGCATGAAGGCTCTTGATTGTGTTTTGATGTGCCAACAGTACTTACTCTAATATTAATCTTTGTAGGGGAGAGGCCCAACTAGTCATCAATTTTTATTTGACTTATTAATCTTTCTAGGGGGGAGGTCCAACTAGTCATCAATTTTTTTTTGTTTTATTTGATTTATTTTAGGGGAGAGGCCCAACTAGTCATCAACTTTTATTTGACTTATTAATCTTTCTAGGGGAGAGGTCCAACTAGTCATCAATTTTATTATGTTTTATTTGATTTATTTTAAGTATGTTGCTGGTTTGCATTCAGTATCTTGCTGTTAGGTACGGTTGAGTTTGGTATACTGACAATTGACAGTTCAATGTCAATTGTCAAATCATAAAAATATTAAATATAAATTAAAATGCTTTCTATCGTAACAAACCAAAAGTCTAAATGGAATTTCCTTACTGGAATTTTAACTGGAAAAACTATCAAAATGGAATTCCAGTACTCAGAATTTAATTGGAAAAAACGGGGGTAAAAAATGTTGTTTTTCTGTCTGAAGTAGCCGAAATCATTTTTTATTTTTGTTTTTTCAAAATAGATAGAGGCTTCAAATCCTTCAAAAATGCACTTTTAGGGTTTAAATTTTTCCTTTTTCAAATGGAATTTTTTGTAACCCTTCAGATTCTCACCCTAACCATTCCATGTTCAGTCTGGGTACTTATTTTGTGTACTCAGCTGAATGGCCTTGTCAGACCCAGACCAAGATTAGAATTCAGCCTAGTATGGCCTGTGTTCATCCAGGGCATAGTTTGCAAGCTTGAGAGTTCTCAGCAAACTCGTGAGTAAATCTGCAGGACAAGTTACTCGGTGAGTTTGTCTCCAACGAATGAATTTTTTGCAAAGTTTTTGTAATGTTCCTTTCTAGAACATTTCTAATTTTTGCCCTAAAACAATAATCCTTACTCAAAATGATAATGGATCTGTCTAAAATTATGGATTTATGATAATATTCAGATTAATAAATTTATGACGATTCTGAAAATAAATCATATCTTGATTTTCTGCTATAATTTTCCTTCAAACTTGATGATTTACTCTTGTATGTCTACTTTGAAAGCACTTTCAGATCTGCCTAAATCAATGGTTTTTGTCCTTAGCAATGGCAATTAAAGGTTTTTGTCTTTAACTTGTTAAGAGAATTTAAATGGTTTTGTCCTTGAGACACTTAATTTACCTTGGAGGGTTTTCATACTCTTCGGCTGTAGTTCACTGGTAAACCGCCATAATATTTATTCCCCAGTTTGATGACCTTCTCAATGAACTGATTAACTCTTAATATCTATTACTTGGAGTCGCCACTCTTCATCGCTGTCTTTTGAGAATAATGTTTTTTTTAATTAAACTAATGGTGCCAGCACTTTTTTTTTTGTTTAAAAAAAGGGGTAAAAATTTATTAATCAACAAGAACCAGTACAATAATCAAAAGAAAACAAACTCAATAGAAGAAAACAACCAAGAAACAACCAACACAAAAGTGTTAAAATAATATTAATATCTTCTACAATGATCATCTTCTATTTTAAGTTGTCGACTTATTTAGGTTGTTAAGTTAGCTTTTTATTATGTAATTAACTTTTAAGCTTTACTTAACATTTAGCTTTTTCGTTTTAGTTAATTAGCTTTTAAGCTTAATTTAGCGTTTAGCTTTTTAATCTTTTACTTTAACATTATGTTCTAATTATAGAACATCGTCTTGTAACCTCTATATATACGTGTGTATATCGTTCAATGTAATCATCTGATTATTGAATCATTCATTCAATTTATTTTTCATAGTATCAAAGCGGATCGATGGGACTCTTTAAAGTTTGGCGAATTTTTTAATAAAAATTCATGGCCTTCTTTTGAAATATTTTCCAGATTTTTTTTTTGTTTTTTTATACAAAAACGATTTTGTTTTTTTGAAGGTTTTTTGTGGGTTTTGAGGGTTTCTTGTTCGTGGGCAAAATTCTTTGTGCTCGGCAGCAGTTCATGTTTTTCTAGGGTTGTGGAGATTTTTTGCCCTGCAACCTGCAGTTTTTTTTTGCAGATTGAAAATTTTCCCAGTGTTTCTGTAATTTTGACTAAGGTTTTGATGCTTTAGTTCAAGTCAAAATTTTATTTTGGTTGCAGATTCTTGGTGGGTTTTTCGAGACCTCAATGGGGTTGTCGTCAAATTTTTTGGGTGCATCATTTTCCGTGCCTCAATTATTGAGTCGTCAGATTTGCACTCTAATTTCAGATTCTTGGTGGGCTTTTCAAGAGCTTTTCTGGGTTGGTCTCTAATTTTTCTGGGTGCCTCGTTTTTCATGCCTTGAATTTTGTGCCAGCGAATTTGCCTTGGAATTTAAAGGCAGTAAACGATTTCTGCTAATTCTGTGGACATCGGGAATTTTGATGTTTTTTGGGCGTCATTCATATTGTACATCAGACCTAGGGTTTTTGCCCCTATTTTTTTTTGCGTTTTTTTTTTTAAATCGTCAATATTTTTCTGTTTCTTTTTAACAAAAAAACAGAGGTATATTTTTATTTTTTGCAAATTATTTTTTTTTCTGATTATTTTCAAGAAAAATTTCAGGTTTTAAGTTTGCAGAAAATTTTAATTTTTGGGTTTCTTCCAAACCTCGAAATTTGCACCTTGGAATTTGTGTCAGAATTCTCCTCTAGGATTTCAGATTTTTTGTGCAGCTACTTCTATTTTGATTTTTGAATTAGATTTTTCTGTCTCATGCTTACTCTAGGTTGACTTCATTCAACCTCTATTTTTGTGATGGCATCTTTGACCAACATCATGTTGGAACACAAACAGAAGTTCAACAACTGCCACAACACTTGGAAACAGTGCATGTTCATGATATCTGAATATCGTTACCTTTATCAGATTGATCTAGGCCAGACCTCGTCTTACAGGACTCAAGGTTTTCATGATTTTTTCCTGAAAAATTGTCTGTCGATTTTCTGATTTTTAGTAGTTCACTTTAAACGACTTGTTTTTGCATCTCTGGTGTTGATTGATTTTTCTCCTCAAAAATCGAGCTTTGTTGCAGTCAGTTTGGGTCATACCTGCCAGGGCGTACATCTGCAACCGTGGTATCTTGCAGTCAATTTTGGAGTTGGTACTCTTTTGCAAAAGGGTTTGTTGATTTTTTCCTCAAAATCATTGTTTCGGGCTTCAATAATTCGTGTGTGCCAGATCTCTAATTCACGTGTGAAGGCTACATTCGCTTGGATGGCTTTTGGTACTCTTGGTCATTTACATTCTGCAGATCCTGGGAGGGTCTCCGTAGCAGCAGAGTGTTCTTTGCATCTGTGATCATAACACCAGTGGTGTTTTCTGTAGGGTATTGAGTACAATGACCATTAGAGAGGGTGTTAAAATAATATTAATATCTTCTATAATGGTCATCTTCTATTTTTAGTGGTCATCTTCTATTTTAAGTTGTCGACTTGTTTAGCTTGTTAAGTTAGCTTTTTATTATGTAATTAGCATGGCCTTCTTTCTGAAATATTTTCCCCATTTTTTTTTATTGTTTTTTTATACAAAAACGATTTTGATTTTTTGAAGGTTTTTTGTGGGTTTCGAGGGTTTCTTGTTCATGGGCAAATTTCTTTGTGTTGGGCAGCAGTTCATGCTTTTTTAAGGGTTCTGGAGATTTTCGGGCCTACAACCTGGAGTTTTGTTTGGCAGATTGAAAATTTTCCTAGCGTTTTTGCAATTTCGACTAGGGTGTTGACCCTTCAGTCCAAGTCAAAATTTTATTTTGGTTGCAGATTCTTGGTGGGTTTTTCGAGCCTCAATTGGGTTGTCATCAGATTTTTCTAGGTGCATCATTTTGCGTGTCTCAATTTTTGAGCCGTCAGATCTGCATTCTGATTTAAGATTCTTGGTGGGTTTTTCGAGAGCTTTTCTGGGTTGGTCTCATATTTTTCTAGGTGCCTAATGTAAAAAAGACCACATAAAATAAAATGCAGAATGGATACGAAATGCAGGATAGACACGGGACAATCTATAATATTTTTATTTTGACTTGCATTTTCTTTAGCTGATAGTTAATATTTCATTATTTTGATTTAAAATTTGCATGCCATTTTCGAGGCATTGTTTGATTTAGCATCCAAAAACGATCATTTAAATTAAATGAGCGTTCAAAGTGGATTACACCATGGAAGCAAATAAAATAGCAAATATGTCATGGACGTGTTTTATCCATGGTTTGGGACCATAATACACTTAATAGTTAATTATAATATATTATATAATATAATTAAATATACGTCGTTTTTCTTTTTTGTGCCTTGAATTTTGTGCCAGCAAATTTGCCTTGGAATTTAAAAACAGTCAATGATTTTTGCTAATTATGTGGACATCAGGAATTTTGGTGTCTTCTGGGCACCGTTTATGTTGTACATCCGACCTAGGGTTTCTGCACCTTTTTTTTGCATTTTTTTTTTTGAAAAAAAATCGTCAATATTTTTTTTCTTTTTTTAACAAAAAAATCGGAGGTATTTTTTTATTTTTCTGTAAATTATTTTTTTTTTTCTGATTATTTTGAGGAAAAATTTCAGGTTTTAAGTTTGCAAAAAAATTTAATTTCTAGGTTTCTTCCAAACCTCAAAATTTGCACCTTGGAATTTGTGCCAGAATTCTCCTCTAGGGTTTCAAATTTTTTGTGCAGCTGCTTCTATTTTGATTTTTGAATCAGATTCTTTTGTCTCATGCTTTCACTAGGTTGACCTCATTCAACCTCCATTTTTGTGATGACATCTTTGACCAGCATCATGTTGGAACACAGACAAAAGTTCAACAACTGCCACAACACCTAGAAACAGTGCATGTTCACGATATCTGAATATCGTTACCTTTATCAGATTGATTTAGGCCAAACTTCGTCTTACAGGTCCTAGGGTTTTCACGATTTTTCCAAAAAAATTATCTGTCGATTTTCTGATTTTTTAGTAGTTCACTTTAAACGACTTGTTCTTGCATCTCTGGTTTTGATTGATTTTTCTCCTCAAAAATCGAGCTTTGTTGTAGTCAGTTTGGGTCGCACGTGCTAGGGCGTACATCTGCAATCGTGGTATCTTGCAATCATTTTTGGAGTTGGTACTCTTCTCTTCTGCAAAAGGGTTTGTTGATTTTTTCCTCAAAATCATTGTTTCGAGCTTCAATAATTCGTGTGTGCCAAATCTCTAATTCACGTGTGAAGACTACATTCGTTTGGATGGCTTTTGGTACTCTTGGTCATTTACATTCTGCAGATCCTGGGAGGGTCTCCGTAGCAGTAGAGTGTTCTTTGCATCTGTGATCATAACACCTGCAGTGTTTTCTGTAGGGTATTGAGTACGATGACCATTAGGGAGGGTGTTAAAATAATATTAATATCTTCTATAATGGTCATCTTCTATTTTTACTAGTCATCTTCTATTTTAAATTGTCGACTTATTTATCTTGTTAAGTTAGCTTTTTATTATGTAGTTAGCTTTTAAGCTTTATTTAGCATTTAGCTTTTTCGTTTTAGTTAATTAGCTTTTAAGCTTAATTTAGCTTTCACGCTTAATTTAGTGTTTAGCTCTTTAATCTTTTATTTTAACGTTATGTTCTAATTATAGAACATCGTCTTGTAACCTCTATATATACGTGTGTATATCGTTCAATGTAATCATCTGATTATTGAATCATTCATTCAATTTATTTTTCAAAAAGGACCCAGAAGGGCCCCCCATTAACATGTCATATCCTCCATAGCAAATCTATTAAAACATTTGGGAACAATTAGGGGACAATTGATCCACATACAACCCATCCAAATGCTCTGATGCCCACTTAGCCAAGCAATTAACAACCCTATTCAATTCCCGAGGCATATGGCAAAAAGAATAAGAATCCAAGGAATTCTTTACACCAAGAATCTATCTAACCAAAGAAGCCATTTGCCAATTAATACCCTCCAGTCACTGCTTATTTAGCATCTCCACCAGCACTTGAGAATCATATTCACAAATGATATTACGCCAACCAAGAGCACAACCTCTCTTAAGAGCAAAAAGAATAGCTAAAGCCTCCATTAAGCTATTAATTTATTGACCTTTATTCACAAAAAAAGAGAAAAATAACAGCCCCAGAACTATCCCTACCAACCTCACCAATACCAGCATGCCCAGGGTTTCCCTTAGAGGAGACATCATTATTAATCTTTAAGACACCTAGGGGAGGGGAAGACCAACGTCGATCTCATTGAATCTTACTCTTAGCATGTTGACACTTCTTTAACTTAAAACAATTGGTACCACAACCAACAAGATTCAAATTTTGGACAAAATGCATTTCACTAAGATCCACAGTTGCGAAGAAGTCACATTTCACCACCAAGGTCTCTTGCAACATATTGATAATTCTCTTCTTATCCAGGCAAATTCTTCGATTGTTTTCCAAAGAAATTGCTAAAGGAAGGAGGGGCCAATATCCCAAGCAATATGTAAAGAGGAAGTCTTAATTGGAGGTCTCCCCAAACTATTCCAAAAATCAATCAAAAAGTTGGTGTGAATACAAGCATGCTTCCAGGCTCCCCACCATAGATGTTGAATCTCCCTAGCGAAAGCACACTGAAAGAAAAGATGTGAGGAGAATTCCTCACTATTATTGCAAAGCACATAGATAAACAGTCCTTGAAAACCTCGCTTTCTGAGGTTCTCCCAAGTAAGACATTTGTTTTGTGCCACCAATCACCAAAAAAAATTGCATTTGGGCTAGGCAAACCTATTCCACGCCTGCTTCCACCATGGAATCTCCTTAGTTCCATACGTTTGCTTGTCTAGCTCCATGTAGCTTGAAGCCATCGTGAACCTGCGCTTTGGCTCGGGGCCCTAGACAAGAGCATCCCTCACCTTCAAACAATTACACTCTCCCAGCTAAAATATTAGCAAGTTCTTCCCAAGCTTCAACTGATCCTCTAGGTGGCCATTCATGAGGTTCTTCCCATCTAGCCACTTCAACCTGCCCCACATTCATATAGTTTTAATGTCACGCTCCACTATTCACAAGGTGGAAACATGACACAACCTAAAACTCACCTACCAAATTTTTTGACTAAACACATAACAAATCATCTCTATAATCAAATTTAAAATATCTTAAATCTACTTCATTCAAGCGACATCAAGTTACGCCACCAAAAGCACATCGCCCCGAAGGCTAGGTGAGTAAATTCGCAAGGTTGGGCTTCAAACTTTTGTCATAAGCCCAAGCATTGGGACTCATAAATCAAGTCAAATGGCAATACATTTTGCTTTGATCGTTTTGGGACGTTGAATTGTCCCCAAGGGTAATACTAACTATATGCATTCACTTTAATAAATAATTTAAAATTCATTAATATCATTAAATGAAACCCATAAGGTCCAATTTTAACTTCCCCTAAGATTAAGATCCAATTATTTATTTCACTATACTAAATTTAGTTAACCTATATTAATAACTTAATGTTTAACTATAAATTAAATAATTCAAGCTATTCTCTCTCTCTCTCTCTCTCTCTCTCTCTCTCTCTCTCTCTCTCTCTCTCTCTCTCTCTCTCTCTCTCTCTCTCTCTCTCTCTCTCTCTCTCTCTCTCTCTCTCTCTCTCTCTCTCTCTCTCTCTCTATATATATATATATCTGTGTGTGTGTTTATTTTTATTTTACAAGAGCAATCATCTTCCATTTGTCTATTTATTTTACTTTTTCATTATAACCAAATTTAAGCATCAGTTAACATTATCAGGATTCATTTTAAATCTAACTTTAAATTTACCCCTTAAGTTGTTTTTAAAGACACCAAGTGATGGGCGCCTAGTATCATGGACCCCCACCATTGCGCTAATTGTAATTAACTAAGTTAATCCTAATTAAAAGTTTGCTAGCTCCAAACCCTTATGGTTTGTGCATTAAATCTCAACCATTGGATGGAATCAATCATATCTATTGGATCTTAGGGTTCCCCACAAATGCTAAAGTCTAAATAAGATGAGTTAGAAGAAAAGAACTTCAACCCCTACACCACATTGTGTGCCTTCTTTTCATCCAATTTTCAATGGAATTCATTGTTGCGGCCTTTTTTTTCAAGAGGACATGGAAACTTAATGGCTTGATGGTTTGCCCTCTTTCCCTTGATGCTCAAAATGATTTATTTATTATCTTCCTCTTATCTAGATTATTTTTTTTTTTACTTAGAACAAATTTGTTGTTTTGTGTCAGGATAACCCCGGATTTAGACTGAATGAAAATTTGGTTTTGCAAGGATTCATCTAAATATTTTCGCAAGTTTTTTGTTTTGTTGTATAGCACATTTTTATAAATAATTTATGGGATTGCAAAGCCATCCTGTGAGCCACAACCCCTTTTCGGGATTGCAACCCCTGTAAGAGTGTCGCAACCTTGCTATGGGGATTGCAACCCCCTTGTCGGTGCCACAGTATAAATACTTCAATATTTGTTTGTATACTTATATATACATATAAATATACAAACAATATTGAAGCATTTATCTTGAACTATGTATTTCTATTTAGTCGTGTGTGTGTGTGTGTGTATTTATATACATACACATGTATATGCATGTATATGTATGTTCATATAGGAAAAGATGAAAATAAAGTTCTAGAAGGCTCACATATATGAGATTTTAAACACTTGCAAATGATCGTAGATTAAATACCTTAAAAGCATTAGAAGGAAAAAAAGATAAGTTGATAATTAAATCTACTTAAACAATGTAGCACAAATTAAACTTCTCATCAACATAAAGGAATATAAAATTGCTCAAGTTCTACATACATTTCAGGCACATCAATGAGGAATATTGTTATTAAAAAATAATAAATAATAGTTAACCTTTTAGTTGACTAGTGAATTTCTACACTTCAAAATTTCTTCACTCTAACTGCATTCATAAGAAAGAAAAGACTACCCACTTTTTTTTTTAAATAAGAAATGGAGTAGTTCAAACATCATGTTGCACCAACTGTACATAAATTCTAGAATTAAAAGAACCATCTTTCCAGCTTTATAGCAAGAAGGAAAATAAAAAGTTACAACACCATTATGAAGAACAAGCAAGTCTATTTTAGATTTCAGTAAAGAAAGGACTTAATGTGTTTTTATTTTCCTAGAATCACTTTACAACAATGTACATATTTTACAATTACATTTCATGAATGTAAAAATTAGCCATCTACATAGATCTTATAATTAAAACAATAGTAATAAAATGATGCTTCTTCATATGCACTTCATATAATTTTGAAAGATGTGACAACCTTTTAAAAAACATTAATCAAGAGCACAACAGTTGTCCTAAAACCCCCAAGAATGCCAACCTTTAAACTAGTCATGAAAATATAAATAAACGTCTCCCAATGGGAACTCACCTCCCAGCCATAGGGCTTAAAATAGACCACCCCCAAGCTAGGGGACAAGGTATGACCCAAGGTTCATCCAAATACATACACGACCTTACAATACATATACAAAATTTACTTTTAACAAAACAACTTAACATGACTTCACATGACTAGTTAATCACATTAATCCCAACCCATAACTAGTGGGAGTCCCCAAGGAGACTCACAAAAAGGGTAAAGATAGGGACACCCCCTTGGTGTATGAAAATATTTCCATCATAAGATCGTAACTCCCATACAATCATAGCTCCATATCAATCTCAACCATGGGATACTCATATCCCAACACCATGCAATGTTGGGTACTCATACCCTCTTCAGCACATGGAGTGAAACACCCATGTATTACCCAATATACAACATTCAACACACACAATGGACAAAAAAAGAGTCGCAATGAATGCACTAAACAATTGCAAACAAAAGCACACCAATTCCCCCCAACACAACATGTAACATGAAGGATACAAATCATATACACATGATGCATAAAGGAAATGTTAACACAAAATTCAAAGAGGTAAGATCACCAACTTTATAACTCCTCAAACTAAAATATGTTCGCCCCACTCCAACCTTTCTCCTCTCCTTTCTAATTTCCCCCCAAAAAATTGTGATCCCCAAAAAATGGCCAAAAGGTTCCCTCCTCACCATCCCTATCTTCTTTTAGATGAGGCCAAGTGGCCTCTCCTCATTCCCTCCATCCACTTCCTAGAATAGTGTCACTTCCCTTCCTCCTAAACTATCTATGTGAGGTGAAAAATGATGATGAAAAACTATTGCAAAACCACAAAGATCCAACCACAACAAACCCTAGTTCTACAATAAAAACATTCACCATACACCAATGGAAATACCTAAGATCATGTAAATCAACAAATGAAACAATATTACCATTCACAAGTCAAGTAGGGTTTGATCTTCATTGTCTCCTATCTCCATTGATCTTGTTTGATATATTTGCTCTCAGATTTTTGTATGTGCACAAGAGCTCAAAAAAGAACAAACTGTGGTTGCGAAATCACTTGATCGCAAGAAGGCTTGATAGTAGCATTAGGTGTTAGAAAGAGAGAAACAATCCTCTTATATAGAAGATACTTTAGAAAATGGAGGGATAAGATTAAGAGGTGAAAGAAATAAATGGTCGGCTAGGATTAAAGGGTAGGTAAAATAAATAATAAAATAATTAAGGGGGTAGGTAGAGGAAAATAAAGAGATAAATGACATGTGTCATGAAGAGAAAAAATTAATGAATTAATTAAATTAATAAAGATTTATTTAGTTAATAGAAGAAGTGGGATCAATTAAATAAATAAAATGTTTATTTAATTTAGGGAAAGATAATTTAAGAAAAGGGCTAGAAGAGGCTAAAGGAATTAATTAAGTAAATAAAAATCTATTTAATGAATAGAAAACTTAGGATAAAATAATAAAATAAATAAAAATATTTTTTTAATTAAACAAGACAATTTTAGGTGTCTACATTTTGCCTCTCTTTGAGACAATGCAACCTATTGCGTTGGCTCAAAGAAGATAAAATAAACTGATACAAAGTTGCCCCAAGACGGGAATGATATGCCCCCTCGAGAGATTGGATGATTTTTTTTAAAAAGATCGTAGACAATCTCTCGATAAGAAAGAAAGGCTAGAAGGACTAATAAGATAAGGTGACAAGGTCACGTGGGAAAAAGATTGATTCTAGAAGGAAGACACTGACACAACATACTAGGGTTGAGCAGCCTATATATATAGGCTTGAAAGAAAATATCCTCATTAGCATCCATAACACTTAGGAGATCAATGCAAAGCAAAGCACCTAGAGAGCAGACACCAATACAGGAGAGATGGCAGAGAGGATCCACAGGTTCAATCACGTCTGACGATTCCAGCAACCAAACAACATGGGTGAGCCAGTATGTACCCTGACCTTGCTTTTTACGTTTTTGCATTTATGTTGCATTTGATGCTTTCTAGGGGTAGTTATGTGAAAACGGAGAATCGACATTTAGGCTAGAAACGCGTCTAGAATTTTTTTGAATGCGTATGTGATAGACATGTGCATCTAGATTGAGTTTGCACGCGTCTATGTGCACTTTTGGCATGTTTGTGATGAATAGGCACGCATGTGTCTGAAAAGCACATCCAGGTCTAGGAGTGTCGTGTATGTGTTGATAAAGCATGTCTATGATGCCAAACCACGCATAGGTTAGGAAAAATCACGTCTGCATTGCAGAAACATGTCTATGTCTAGAAAAAGGCTAAAATTGATAGTTTTATGATCGACATACGCTGTCAAATGGATAAACTGTTGAGAGGACTCACTCAAACAAGTGCCCTAGGGAAGACAAACTGGAAACAAGGCTAGAATTGACAATTCTGTGATAAACATGCATTGCCAATTGGATAAATTGTTGAGAGGACGCACTCAAATAGGGTCTCTAAAATAGATAGGTTTGCTAAGCTGAGTATAGGATAAGTCGTCGAATTGATAAAATCTAGTGAGTGCTCTAGCAAAATAAGATCAAGTACACTGTGATAAACATATACACTAAGATGCAGTGCCATGTGATAAACATAAGCATTGGGATAGATGGGATAAGACATGTAGCACTATGTGATGAACATGAGTACTACTAGGATTGCCACGATTGGTTTAATTGTATGCAGGAGGACTTACCACAGCTCGAGTCATGAGAGAGATTCTCATTAACTCAGCGATTACGACCAGAGTTGACTGACGATGATCATTGTCGCTATTAATGTTATGGGACTGAGGCATGCTATGTTCATGCCAGATATTCGGATGAACACATGATTGTTGACTGCTCTTGGAGAGAGGTGGCACTCTGAGACGTGCACATTTCATTTGCCAACTGGTGAGATGTTAGTCACATTAGAGGATGTATACAGGATACTACGGATATCGATTCATGGAGATCTAGTAGTATATGACCGGGAGGGAGATAGGGATGCACTTCGATGAGTATTTGGATACTTGGATCTAGAGCTGAGACTAGGACACTTGAGCTGGGATGTCATGTATTCCAGCAAACAGACATTCGCAATAGTGTTAGGGGGTATGATCAATGAGTATCTATGTCCTGATAGGGCGACACACGGACTGGCCATTGGATGGGGGAGGACACTAGAGATCCTACTCACTAAGAGGAGGAGATTTGCTTGGGGGGCCTGTGTACTAGTGCACATGTACTATGAGCTACATCAGTTTGTTTACCTCAGTGGTTGTGGGATAGGTTGTGGAGTGACACCATTAGAGGTACGAGCTTACAAGCATATTGTTGTGATGAGGCCTATTCATTACAGATTTGGAGTGCATGGGAAGGCATATATATGTCCATTATTACAACATGATTATTTCTTAGCCACGGATTGGGAAGTTAGAGTACTGGTGGTGCATCATTGATGATATAGACAATTTTACATGGCGGTCGTATATTGATTGTGAGGCCTGGGAGGAGGACGCTACGGAGCTACCATTTTGTTTTCGCAGCGGGTATCTCATCAAGAGGACTCCTTATATTTTGGACATACACTTGATAGACAGGGTCACTTGACAGTTCAATAGGAGACAATGGACGCTGCAGGGGTTGGGAGAGTTTGCTCTGACAAATAGAGAGCAGGCTCACTGGGGGCCGATTTTGTCATATGATGCAACAGTTACCCAGTTTTAGGAGATGGCACCTATGCCATGGGATATGCTACTGGATGTAGTTGATGCAAGGATGAATGATGAGTACACAACATATTTTGAGACACATCCTTTTCCTAGGTTGATAGATCCAAGGGAGCCCATACCACCTGCAGAGGAGGATGATGATGATGAGAATGGAGGTGGTTGATGGAGGAGGCAAAGGAGAGGAAGGGAGAGGATAGAGAGATGGAGGGAAGAGAGATGGAGGGAGGGTAGAGGGAGCACAAGGAGGTGGAGAGGGAGGCATACCACCGAGGCCACCTAGAGGGAGGGGAGGACAAATATTACAGTTTCTAGTTAAGGCACCCAGACAAGTACAGGTTGGGCAAAGACAGGGGTAGGGACAGGGTGGACAAGCAGAGGGAGGCCATGGAGGAGATGAGGAGGAGGATGAGCTTCTCATGTTGCTCGAGCTCACTCAGGGATAGGCCGATGAGATCGATGATCTTGAGAGAGAGGTAACTCGATTGAGGCGACAATTAGGAGAGATGCAGAGTGAGAGGGACCAGGCCATATAGAGATACACTGCTGCAAAGGAGGCAGTGACGGCAACACAAGCTACAACATCAAGAGACTCAGGGGTAGGGTTTGCATGTTGCATCAGAGTAGGAGAGGAGATAGAGTATTGGAGGAACTTATATCATACAACAGTTCCTCTAGCTCTCAGAGCAGGCAACTTTAGAAGAGCCTCTAGCTCTACGATGACATGGTGAGAGAGACGGGGTGCATCTAGTGGGGGTGTTATGGGTCCACCCACACCACTAGCAGGAGATGGTTTAGTAGGAGGAGGCAGACGAGACGGGGTTGGGTCGTCGAGAGATCAAATGCCTATGAGGCCTGCTGGATCCAAGGGAGGGAGTTCATCATAGCTCTCTTGGATCCATTTTGTATCAGTTTTGTATGATGATATAGACACCTTCAAGTGATTTTGTAGTTGTATGATATTTTAACATCATTGTATCATGACACTGATATATATATATATATATATATATATATATATATATATATATATATATATATATATATATATATATATATATATATATATATATATATATATATATATATATGAGATCACCTAATCTATCCTTGTGGCGATTATATGCATGTGTTCTTATGTGGTTCTTCTATATGCTTTATTATTATGTGATGTGATGTGATGATTCTATGATGATGTAGTCTATGTATGATACACGTTTTATTATGATTTTAGTATGCCTATGATGATGCAATAAGATATGCATATGATGTGATGCATTGGTTTTTGTGCTTTTATGTTTTTATTGTATGCATGATGCAAAGGAGTGTATGAAAATGATGTTCTATGATTACTTATATGATGCTCTATATACATGATGGGATGCATTATTTTTATGTTATTTTTATGGTTTATATAAGGATGCAACTACTTATATGAGATACTAATAAGTGGTGTGTGTAGGATGTGATGTTATTATTATTTGTATATGCATATGGTGAATTTTACTAACATGTGATGATGCAGGTTAACAATATATGAGATGCAAATATTTTTGGCATGTCATTGTACTCAGTCATGTGATAGCGAGCTACATGGACTCAGGAAGGGACAATGGATGACAAAAGGAAATGGGGATGGAAGATAGAAGATATGGAGGTGAAAAGAGCTTCTTATGCTATTATCATCATTGAGCTTTATTATGGAAAATATGTTATGACCATCAAGGTATGGGTTCGGCCTAGAAAGTCATTGTACCTGTTTGCATGGAGATCAGACAGTCACAAACAAGGAAAATCCTGGTTCACACTAGACTCGCAATGTCCTCATATCCTTGGGCGAGCCATAGTATCACTAAGAGACAATCCATAGACAACAAAATAGGTGAACATATCCCATCCTTACCTTTCTAGCCAAAGACATACTAGAGATAGAATCTCTAGTCAGAGACATCCCGAAAAAGCTAAAAGACATGTCACCAAAATATTAAAATCAAAAGAAAACCAAGACTTGACACCAACATCCAATGAAATCCTCAAGTTATTTGTGTTTCTTGCCACATATGTTAACATGTTTAATTTGGTCACAATGTTGTTTTCCTAATAAAGGACAGATAATGCTAAAAAACCATGTCGGTGCCAAAGTCTACTAAAAGATTTGATTTGTTGAAAGCCCACTACTGATTGTGTCTCACTTGAAACTAACTGAATCCATGAAATTGATACTTTTATTGTGGAGAAAAGAAATTTTTTATTGTGGACCAGTGATGGAAGTGACCTTTTATTGTAGATTGTGTGCAAAAAAGAGGAGGAATGAAAAGACGGTGCTCCTCAAAACATGTGATGCTCAGGGTTCCACTTCCATCACTAGATTTAGGATTTTGCCCCAGTTACAGATTGGACCTGATTTATTATGGAAGAAAAGGGTGAAAAGGGGTTTATTATGAATGGATAACCAATCTTAGATATATCAATAACAAGCCATGATGGGAATAGGTAAATTTATTATGAGGTGGTAGGTTGTGAATGTGTGCAAAGTGAAAGGATGAGATTGAATCCTAAAGGAGGGAGGAGCAAAGTCTCTAAACATAGCATCAATAATCTGGTTTTCACCATGGTACTTGCCCAAGGCACCACCAAAGTGGTTTTCATCGTTGGACGAATTTATTTCCCTTTAATTTTTTTTAATTTTTCATTTTTGTTTATGTGTGTCACAAGGTGCCTGTTTGCCAGGTTTTCACTATAGTGACGATTTTTTTATATTTTTTGATTTTGTTGTATTTTTTTTTAAAATTTTAGGATACTTTGAAAAACTTTGTGTAAAACCTGTGAAGGTGCATGTTGTTAATATGATCCTCTAAAGGTTCTCCATCTGGTGTTGAGAGCTGATATGCACCTGATCCATATATCGTTGTGATGGCGTAAGGGCCAAGCCAATTTAGTTCAAACTTACCTTTGTTTTCTCTATCTTGCTGATTCTTAGGGTTCTCTCTTATTACTAAGTCACCCACCTCAAAGGTGGAAGGCTTTACCTTGCGATTATAGTTGCGACTCATCCGTTCCTTGATTGAATGATGTGTTGTTCCATTTATTGTCTTCCTTGATCAAGGAACTAAGGTATAATTACTAATATGTGAACTATGTAGGCCCATATGTGTGTCACCTAAAGAAGTTTGGGCATCCCTAATAACAAAGTCCTTCAAGGAAGTTTCATTAAAGGTCCATTAATGTGATATATCACCAAAAGGGAATGAATGTGTGGATGAGTGATGAAGGCTAATGATTGCGAAAAGAAATGAAAGTAGCATGGCATGATGGAGACTCGGGATCAACAAGCATACCTTTTAACTTGAAATTTTAGAACCTTTTCCCCCAATTATTTTTGTATTAGGGGAGATCAACTCTTGTTCTTTTTTCTTCATAGGATTTTTATCCTTGACTTTGATTTTTGCAGACTCCAATAGATTTTGATTTTGATTTGGACTGAAGGACTTTTTTTTTTTTTTTTTTTTAGATTTTTCTTTTCAAAGCTTGATTTTTTATCCACAATAAGTAAGGGCTTTTATAATTATTGTTGTTGATCCAAGTCTAGGAGCGGAGTGGAAATGGAATGAGCAGATGAAATGGTAAGGTTGCATGAGTTCTCAAGAGGGTTGGTGATATATTCAATAGATTCTTTGTTGGAACCACTCTTAGGACTATTGATATCAAGAGATACTTGCACCACTATGCGAGATTCACATTCAGACTTAGTAGCCACAACACTAGGTGGTTCATACCCAATTCTTTAATATTGCAAATTGTTTGTAGGTTGTTCCCGTCAACTAAATATCTTAGGAGATAGTGGGAATTGATCAACATGAAAGATATACTCACCACATCCCATGTCTTTAACCTTCAATTTTTCTTTTAATTCTACGTGTTTTGAAGTGGAAGCTTTCAAAGATTCTGGATCAACATATGCTAATAAGGAATAGCCTCTTGATTGACTAGAACTATTATTTATGATCTTGGTAACAAGTTGTTGCAATATATGAATAGATTTGGATCACCCTTGACTGTCACTTCAACTCCATTATAAGGAAATTTAATACATTGATGATATGTTGATGGTATTGCTCTCATTCCATGTATCCATGGGCGTCCCAAGAGTATGTTGTATGTAAGATCTAGATCAAGGACTTGACAAACCACATCCTTTGTGACTGGCCCAACTCTTAGAGGTAAGGTGATTGTTCCCTTGGATGAGTGTTCTTCGTCATCATATGCTTTAATGGTGATCTTATTTTTTGAATTCACAATTTGTTCATAGTATCCCAATTGTTTAATAGTATTTAATGTACAAATGTTCAAACCTTCTCCTCCATCTATCAAGACTCATTTGATGTGGCTTTTATGGAGAGGTGCATTGTGTGGTTGTCATATGGATACGTCATCGGCTTTTGTGAATCTAAGGCAATGTGGAGTGGAAAGGTAACCCATTATGGCTTGAAATTGGTCCATGTTCAGATTAGTGGGAATGGAGGTTTCGCTCAATGCTTTGTCAAGGATAGCCTTATATGAAGGGGATATACGCAATAGCTCAAGAATGGAAATGAGGGAAGGTGTCTTCCCTAACTGGTCTACTAGGTCATACTCATTCTTGGTAGATGATGAAGTTGTGATCTTGGATGGAACGCCTTGAAATGTGACTTTACCTCAACAGGTCACGACATTACATTAAGAGGTTTCGTCATTAGATGGTGAAGAGGATGGTCCAATGCCTTTCAAAACAACTTTACTCCTTTGGATAGAACCTTCCCGATCTTTGTCCTTTATAATAATGGTAGAAACATGACTGTCCATTGAAATGAGATTAATGGTAGAATCATAATCATGGGACATCTTAGCATAATTAGCTTGATTATCTTTCTTGAATTTTCCTTTATCATATTTAGGGAATGGTTCCTTAAACATCACATTTTCATCATTGGAGGTATGACCATCAACTTGTATGTCACCCTTGTCTATAAGATCTTTTATAACATTATTTAATCTATGACAATTATCAGTTGTATGTCCTTTTCTCTTGTGGTATTCACAATATTCATCATCGTTCCGCCATGCAGGTTTCACTTTTGGTTCATAAAGTGGATTGTCTGGTATTGTTATAAGCTTATTTACAACCAATTTTCTAAATGTTGTCTCAATTGGCTCTCCCAATGGAGTGTATTTTCTTCGAGGCTTTGATGGCCTTTGAGTGCTCACTTGATTGTTCAATTTGGATGAACTTGCACCGGGGAAAGTCATTTTTGGTTTTACCATATTTGCATCTACTACCCCATCATTGATTGTATTCTTGTTCTTGTTCCAAAAGCGGGGTTTATTTTTTCCATTTGACTCCTCTTTGTTATTTCTCAACTACCAATCCCTTTTCTATGACTTCCTTAAAAGTAGACAAACAAGCTTTTCTTAGTTCATATCCAATATCCTCGTTGACATTCTGAGTAAACATTTCCACCATTTGTTTTTGTGGGATATCACAAGAGCATCAACTAGAAAGACCTCTCCATCGTTGTAAAAATGAAGCAAAGGACTCTCTATTTTTATGTTTGGTTTTTCTCAAAGTAGTCATCGACACATCTATTTCAATATTGTATGAGAAGTGTTGTATGAAAGCTTCTACTAGATCACTCCATGACTTAATTCTAGGTGGAAGTTGCGAGAACCATTCCATAGATTTTCCACCTATACTTTGTGGGAACAATCTCATCATGTTTCCTCATTGGCTACCTCAATACATGATGTGAAGAATTCTCTTATATGTTCCTTGGGATCTCCCTTGCCTCTATACTTATAAAATTTTGGTGTCAAGAAATGTGGAGGAAATGGAGGCATTGGAATACTTCTATCAAATGGATAAGGACATATGTCTTTCATTGTATACTCTTTCTTTGGTGTATTCATGTCTACCATTTGTTTTTGCAAATCCTTTATTTAATGTTGCAAGTCATTCTTAGGTGGTGTCTTTTCTCTTTGAGTTAGTCCTATGCCTGAGCCATCGGGCAGAGGAGGAGGGATATAATGCATGTATGGATGTTATTGGTCATATATGTGTTTATATGGAGGAGGAACATAGTTGTAGCTAACATATGGACCACTTGGTAAGGTATTGTAATGAGGAGAACTAGGTCTAGGTCGATACATGTCATGACAATGAAGATAGGAGGTATCATAAGAATGATCTGGAATATTGCCCCCAAATCTGACACAGGGTCTCCTTGTGTCATGTTTTGAATGTTACCTTGAGTATAATTGTATGTATTGGTATGATCTTGGGTGTTATCATGGGCATGTGTATTGGCATTTATTCTCCATTGGAAAGGATGACTATGGGGTTGTTCATGAGAGTTCCTAGCAAAGTTGGTCTGATTATGGGTGTTGGTAACTTTAGGTTTCATGAAATAAGGATGTGGGTGACTCGGGCACAAAATGTTCTCTTCTATTACCACCATTATGCCCTCTAGGATTTGCATTTGTTTGATTCACTCGATTAGGATCTGTAAAGTTCTGATGCCAATAGTTAATAAGATGAGAGGGGGGAGGTGAACCATACAAACTTAACTTGTTCAATATATTCAACTGATTCAACCTCGGTAGCTTATACTTCAGAATATGTAACCAAAACTGTAAAACATTCAAACTTATGAACAGATAACATCACAACACATATAACTCTAGATTTAACGTGGAAACCCAAATAGGGAAAAACCACTGTGGGATTTTGGACCCACTAAGAAATATACCCTTCTAGAGTATGCTCGGTTAAAAGCAAATCTTGTTAAAGATTACAAACACATTGCTAGATGTGACCTGGTTAAGGGATTTCCCTTAGACTTGTTAGAGTCTTGCACTTTGTTAGAAGTGACCTTGTCAAAGGATTTCAAACACTCATTTAGAATGTTACCTTGCTAGAGGGTTTACAAATAAGACTGTTAGGTCCACTCGGTTAAGAGATTTTCTATCACTTACAAAACAAATAACAGTAATAAATTATATCTGCAACTTCACATCTGAAATGCTAAAGCAGATTCTATTTGCTCAAAACAATCTTGTCATAAGACTTATCTAGTCCCTTGTTGGGCTTGTTGGGCTTCTCAATCTGTTCTTCAATCAGATCTTCAAGCTTCTGAGCTCAGTAAAAAATCCTGTAGCATCACAATGCATACATTTGCCTGCATTCATTGTTTATCAACAATTCCTTATTTATAAACAATTTCTAACTGCTTAATCTCCTTGATCACATTTCCCATGATCAATATTAGCCATCAGATCATTAAACTGGACTAGGTTCAATGAATCCTTTGATCTGAAAATGTTTTACCTCACCTTGGAACTTGCATTCCTTCCTAGGAACTTGTGCTAGGTTATTGCGGTTCAATCTATGCTGTAGATCTTCCTCTTTGATTTTCATTGTCGTAGATCCTTAACAAAAGCTTCTTGTGTGACATACCAATCATTTATTCATCTCTAGCTCATCAGCATCCTTCATTAAATAATGTTTTTATCCATCCAATGCAATCTATTATAACTCGGTTGTTACTCGGTTAATACTGAACTTCGCTCGGTAGACATTTTGCCTTCTTTAACCGATATCGATAACCTTAGGGTTTACAGACTAGGTTCCTTGCTCAGTGACATAATACAGTATTAAACTTATAATCAACAACATGTGTAGGATATCAAAGCAATCAAAACAACATGATCTCATCATTGTCTAACTCGGTAATAGTTGCCCATTGAATAACTTATTATTCCCCTTTATTATCACATTCTTTCTGTGTCACTTACTGACCTCCTAATACTCATCAACACATACTTCTCAAGATATGGCAACATCATACTGAATCAAAAAATCAATTTCTTGACATCAATGACAAAACAATATTATTAAGACAGTAATCATCCTTCTTCAGTTATATCAATAATCTCCAGCAACCTTCTCAATATCCTTATTGAAATGCCAACAATCTTCTTTCTATTATAATGCCAACAGGATCCTCCTCTAGAATTTTTGACATATCAAAATCATGAGGTAGCCTTATTCCACTTTGTGTCATGACTTCAAAGAAGTATTGTCTATCTCTTCTGATGATTTCTTCAACCAATCGATTGAACCTTGGATCTAGGATATTCTTTCAATGTCTATGGAAGTGATAGATGCATTGTCATTATCATTGTTGTTCTCATTGTCATTGTCTGGTATATTACTGCGACTCTCAAATGGGTTGTAAAATTCATCTCCATCAAACTCGTAGGTACTCATGTTGAGAGATCTTAGAGATTGCTCAACTTATCTTCTAGACCTTTGGGAACGAGTTTCAACCATGAACTAAACCTTGGCTAAAATGAAAGATGGAAGAAATTGTGAAGACTACAAAATATCAAGAAGGAATATGAGATGGAATGAATCTAGGGTTGTCTTGCAATGTCCAAAAATGTAAGTTCAAGATATGTGTGATCTAAAGTAAGGTGTGGCTTCGAAATAGATGATAGATTTCTTGATGAGGTAAGTTGACCTTGACTAAAGAGGACCAAATGGGACCCTAAGATAATAGATCTGATGTGAGCACCACCTAGTGATATGTTGTAGTATGTTTTCAAGATATGATGAGGACCACAAAGAAACCTTTTTACTCTAGCTTGAAAAATGTGTTTTTGCAAATGAGGGAAAATGGTTGAAAATGTATGACAGGGTTAAGGACTGATTGACTAAAGATGAAGCCCTAAAGGAAGTTGCCTTAGAATCTCTTTTGATCTTAAAACCTAAGCACATTTTTTTTCTTGACAACTTTTGCAAAATTTTCTTCTCTGGAACACAAATGTGGTACTGCTTTGCACAAACACGATTTTCCTTATGACTGATAATTGTTTTCTGCACAAACTCGACTTTAAGCAACCCAAACACAATTTAAAATCACTGACGCAGTTTTATATGTCCCAAACATGGTTCTATTGTTTCTAACAATGTTCACTCTTTGATACGCAAACGTGTTTCTTCTCTGCACAAACGTGGTTTCTCGACACAGACGCAATTTTAACTATCACAAACGTGGTTCTGAGAAAATTTTCTAAATCTATTCAAATGTGTAATTGTTGAATGTGACCAAATCTTGATGTTGAATAGCTTGTGGCAAGAAAAAACAACAGACAATGAAGACACAATGTCTGAAGGTGTTTTTGTCCAAAATATTTTATGTATGTTCAAAAGATTTCCACTGGTATAGCACAAATTGAAGACACTTGAAAACATGCACGACCTAGGCTGGAAAGAGAAACCATTCAATGGAGGGGCTGCGACATAGAAATGCCTCAAACAAGCGGAGAACTAGAGATTCTGGTAGCATTGGCTCCCCCACCAAGACACTCACTTCTTGAGCATACCAGATTCTCTTACCTCAAAAGACCAAAGATCAAATGAGGGATTCCTATCTCAACATGAAAGGGTACATGAGGGGTATCTACGGGGTACGATCCACACTCCCTGAACCATCAAATGCAGGGATTTTTGGCCTCTAAAACAAAAGGTATTTAGTGGGGGAACTTCTACGGTTCTTGGTGTCTACTCATGCGATGGCGGCTCATTTAAGACCAAAGAGGATTTTTAATGCATCCAACACAAGTGTGGATACTAGGGAGAACCGTTGATGTAGATACACGTCACCAAGTCGTCGCGGATTTTGCCTAACGTATTAATTTATATAGCGGGTAGAAGAAAGTACTGCTTGGGTCATGCTCTCTCACTTGGCCTTATGGGCTACCCGAGAGATAGCCCCCCTTACCTAAAAAGAAAATGATAACAATTTCTCTTACACGCAAGTTCTAATGCAAGGCGAGGAGAGAGGATAATTTTGTTATCACCTCTAGGGTTATAAATATAAAGTATGTAAAGCACACCAAACACTTAAAACAAGTTCTTTAACCCCAAAATGAAAAAGATGTGACCCTGATTAGACTAGAAATGCAAATACACACACCTAGATTACCCCTGCAACAAAGGATTAGTAGTTGGTGTGTGTATTTGCATTTCTAGTCTAATTAGGGTCACATCTTTTTCATTTCTAGTCTAGATTCACTTGTTAGGTCAAATTTAGAAAATCCAAATCCAAATGTGAAAAAGGGGTCTTCCACAATACGTTTTTCTTCTTTTCAAGACAACTGCACCACTTATTAGTCTAATCAAGAGGGTTAGGATAAAAACCAAATCTAAGAACCCTAAAATCAAAAGCAAAATAAAAAACATAGTTATACCAGTCACAAACGTAGAAACATAACACAGACACAAAAAGGTCGTACACAGACACGGAAAGATAGTGATCCTGAACCTACGAAGCACTAATCAGAAACAAAAACACGCAAAGAGCTAACCCAGATGTGATTTTATATCGGAGATGTAGAAAGACCAAACACATACGGGAAAATAGTGATCTCGAACCTGCAAAGCACAGATCAGAAACAAAAACGCACAAGGAAGCGACCAAAACATGATTTCTAATCAAAGATGTGGAAATACTGAATAAAGACGTGGAAACAGGAACTGGGCCCTGCAAAAACCAAAACAAAAAACATAGATGTGAAATTGGGGAACAAAGGCGCAAACTCGGAACACAAACGCAGAAAGAAATGTCGTATACGTACAATAATTTGAAATCGTCACTAATTCGACCTGCAACTTAACAAAAAACCAAAATCTACCAATAAAATGTTAGAAATACAAAAGACAAGAGTCCCACCGGGCACACCAAAATATGTGAGGTAAAAAATGATGATGACAAACTATTGTAAAACCACAAAGATCCAACCACAACAAACCCTAGTTATACAATAAAAACATTCACCATACACCAATGAAGATACCTAATATCATGTAAATCAACAAATACAATATTACCATTCACATGTCAAGTAGGCTTTGATCTCCATTGTCCCCCATGTCCATTGATCTTGTTTGATATATTTGCTCTTAGATTTTTATATGTGCACAAGAGCTCAACAAAGAATGGATTGTGGTTATGAAATCACTTGATCGCAAGAAGGCTTGATAGTCGCATTAGGTGTTAAAAAGAGATAAAGAATCCCCTTATATAAAAGATACTTTAGAAAATGGAGGGATAAGATTAAGAGGTGAAGGAAATAAATGATCGGCTAGGATTAAAGGGTAGGTAAAAGAGATAATAAAATAATGAAGAGGGTAGGTAGAAGAAAATTAAGAGATAAATGACATGTGTCATGAAGAGAAAAAGCTAATGAATTAATTAAATAAATAAATATTTATTTAATTAATAGAAGAAGTGAGATCAATTAAATAAATAAAATATTAATTTAATTTAGGGAAAGATAATTTTTAAATAAGAAAAGGGCTAGAAGAGGCTAAATGAATCAATTAAATAAATAAAAATCTATTTAACGAATAGTAGACTTAGGATAAAATAATTAAATAAATAAATATATTTATTTAATTAAACATGACAATTTTAGGTGTCTACACTATCCACTTGCCCTCTCTCATCCACCTCACCTCACAACCAATTATCTCCCACCTCTTGGGAGAAAACAAGTTGAGGGAGGAATCTTATCCTTTCCAACCACTTCTCTAAACCCATGCATGACTTTTAACCCAATTTTAAAAGGGTTAAAAATCATAATTTTTACAATATACTATTTTAAAAATACCCCTAAACCCATATTACACCCCTTAAGACTTCAATTACCTCTTTTAAAATGTTTAATTGGTCAAATAAGGGCATATGAAGCACAAATTATAAAGAAAAACAATTACCATACACTACGACCACACTCAAGACCTTACGAAGTCAAAGGCTTCTAAAACAAAACAATGTTAAAACATAGTCACACAATACAACAATCATACTCAAACTCATAATTAATGAAATAGAACATAGCTATGACGTATTATACATAGGTCCTATCCTTTCTGCTTATGTTATAACTACTCACGGGGATAATCATAGTAAGGGTTATACCTTGTCCCTACACACACATTGGCATTTACCTGTTACTCAAAAGAAGGTGTCAATACAACATGATATACATATTGATATCTAAAACATGTGTATAAACAAATAAATTGCATCACATCACATTTAACTAGTTTATTTCCATGTCATCAAGTCCTACAAGTAATAATCAAACACTTTGAAACATAACATGATATAACTAGCAAGATTGTAATTAAGGTATTTTACCCCAATTATTTCTCACCTAGGTTGTAATTACACGTCACTTAAGCCTACTTAGGGAACTACATAGGATTTGTTGGAGCATTTCCAGTTTATGTTTTGTCTCCACCTTTAGTGCTTTTATCACATTATCATATCCACCTTTCGTGGTTGCCCTTTTCCACCTTAGGTGGTTGATCCACCTTTTGTGGTGTTATCACAATATCACTTTTCCACTTAAGGTGGGATGATAGATTTTCATTTTTTGTCCAATTTTATAAGATTATGACACTTATCACAATCTTATGAAGTCCTATGTTTTGACCTTGGCTATATAACCAAGGGATGTCCTATGTAATAATAATCAAGTCGATCATATTGTATTGCATCATTGATGAGAAAATAGTTTATTCTTGACACATTATTTCTCTCCTTTTATTGTGCTTTCCATTAGGCCTCTAGTTCTTTAATGGATACCTTCATAGTCAATTCTTACATGGCATCAGAGCCATCAGGGTGCCTTTGGATGGTCATTTTGGAGAGATCTTGGTGCATTTTGAAGTTGGTATTTTTGTGGGTTTCTTTTGTAGGTCAAAATTGGATCTTGTTGAGTCAAATCTAAGGTCACTATTAGATTTAGAAGGTTTGAGAAAGTTAGAATAGCCTTTTTTCGTCCAAATCAAACACCGAAGGTCAAATCTACAATTGTTTGAAGGTGGAAGGTGGTTACCAGTCCTAAGAACAATCTACAATTTTAGAGCACTTTGGGCCAAATCCAATACTTGCATCATGCTCACAAGGTTCGAGAACCCCAAGATCGCCTATTCATTTATCCAAATCCGAGCGAGTTGAAGAAAATTTTGCCCTCCTTATTGGTTGATGGTATGGATACTTGTAGGTACAATTTTAAAAAAAGAATTGCATATTTTGATTTTTGGCTTTTTTTTTTTTTTAAATAAATAATTTTTCCGCAGCCCGTGACAAGGCATTGGCCCTACCACAACAACCCATGACAGAGTACTATGACAAGTACCCTATAGGGGACCTACAACAACAACCCGTAACAAGTACCGTACCATGACATACTATGCACAAGGTACCATGGCAGACCACCCTGCCATGACCCTATGCATGACAAGCCTTGCATAGGTTGCTTTTTAATTTATTTTTTAAAAAAATTAATTTTTTTATTAAATTGAAAAAAAATTAAAAAAATGTTTTAAATAAAACCTTTTATTTAAAGTTTTAAATAATTTTTAATAACATTTTTTTATCAAATATTTTTTTATTAAAATAATTTTTAATAGAAAATTTTCAACAATATTTTTTCTTGATTATATTTTTTAATAAAGTTTTTATAATAAAAAAATCAAACAAAAATGTTATATTCTTTATTAATTGTTTTTCCAAAAATAAAAAAAATAAATCAATTTTCTTTATTAATTGTAATAAAGCTTTTTCATGCTTTCAATAATAATGTTTTTAATTAGAATTTTTTAAAGTTCTAAATTTTGTTTTTAAATAAATATGCAAACTTGGGAACAATTTTTTTTTGTCCACTATCATACTTGTTACAACGATTTGTCCTCCAATTCGTAGTCATGGGGTCAATTGCTCCTATTTTTTCTTGGCAACATTCAAATTGAAGGCATCATTAGCAGTCACTTGCAAAACATTTCTTTGGTGGCTTCTTCCTTCAGTTTTCAGATTTGCATCATTGTGATCATTGTTGTAATCTCCTTCATGATCTATGTTGTAATTCACTAAATTAAAGTGCCACACTTCTTTGTACTTTGTCATTGATGCATATTTGACGTAATCCTCATGTACTTAGTAGATTGGGAACTATCTTGTGAGACTTGGTACATGTCTCTAGTTTGAGTATCTAGTTGATTATCATACAAGTTGTCTCCATGCCTGATCTTTATCATGTTGTAGTGAGTGATTTATCAACAATTCTTCATCAACAATGGTACCTATTTTTGACACACTTTGACATTTTTTGGTGCATCATTGGCTCTATTTCTTCCTAATAGGGAGGAATGTTGGTCGACACCTTGGGCCATCTGTGCAAGAGATTCTACATTGAGGGGGGTGTTTCATGGTCTCTCTTCTTCTCTCTTATGGGGGGACTTTTTTCTCACATGAGGTTTTGTTCTTCTCATTCACCATTGAGAGAATTGTGGGTTTTCATCTCTTTTGGGAGGAGTTTTGTCCCAGTAGGTTTTCTCCTTTTCTCCATTTTTGAGAGATTGCATTGTAATTGTACATGGGAACCTAACATGATCTAGTAGTTGGGACCCATCTTGCATTGTTGGCTTTTGTGTATAGTATCCCTAAGTTGCACTTATGGGGGGTGTTGGTGTAATTAAAGTATTTTACCTTGGTTATTTCTCACCTAGGTCATAAATACATGTCACTTAAGCTTACTTAGGGAACTACATAGGAGTTGCTCAAGGAGCATTTCCACTTTATGTGGTGTCTCCACTTTTAGTGCTTTTATCACATTATCATATCCACCTTTCATGGTTACACTTTTCACCTTAGGTGGGTGGTCCACCTTTTGTGTTGTTATCACACCATCACTTTTCCACTTTAGGTGGGATGATAACTTTTCACTTTTTGTCTCATGTCATAAGATGATGACACTTATCACAATCTTATGAACTTTTATGTTCTCACCTTGGCTATATAACCAGGAGGTCTCCTATGTAATTGTAGATTCATCTACAAGATGATCCTAGTTTTGATATTCATCTTAACACAATGTATTTTTTTTCCTTTTACATCCCCCAAGGTTTTATAGAAGAATTTTGTGTTTTTGGAAGCAGCTAGTGGACTTTTATGTTGCTCTAACATGTGTTAAGTTGGTGAAGGTTGTGAAAACTTTTGGTATAGTCTTCTTTCTAGAATCATGCGTGACTACCACTTGTTTGTAGTGCGTGTTTCTTTCTTTCTAAAAGACCTTAGCTTCTAAAGTCCCGAAGTGTTGCCATAAGTTCATATCTTAGAAATTTGGGATATGTAAGAGGAAGAGAGGGAATAAAGGTCTATTGGCTTGCCACGTCACCCAAAATGAGCAAAGAGTCGAGTGGAGTTAACGACTTGCTCACATGGTTTTCCCTTTTGTACTAAGGATCGTTGTAACAAAATAATCATGGAGGTGCAACCACATTTGATCAAATGCATGACAAACTACTTATGATGAGGTTGAGACCATTAATGAAGGTGGCTGCAACAGTTTTCAGGGAGATCTTTCCATGTGTTAATGTGTGGGAATATTTATGTTTTTTAGAAAGTTTTTGGATCTAAGATGTGGGATTCTATAAGTATTTTTCATATTTTAGTAGAAAGGGGATTCAAATTCTGAAGGATTAGTAATTGGTTATGTAAATTTAATGTTTTAAGAGACCTTGTTATGATGCTCAAACATTAAGAGAGGCTATGGAATAAAAAATTAACGAGTTAAGGAGGGAACATGGAGAAAGGACATCCATAGTGATTCAAGAAACAAAGGCTGAAAAAGCTAGGTTGTGTGTAGAAATGAAAGAAGTAAAAGTTGCCTATGTAGTAGAGAAGAAAGAAAAAGAGCAATTGAGTCAGTAGCTACAACTTTTAAAGCAAGAATTACTAGCCAATCAGTCCCTGATAAATGAAATAGAATGGAATAAGAAAACAATAGAGGTCACCCTAGAAGAAAGGACTAAAAAATTAACTAATCTGAGCCAAGAAATTGTTGTTTATTCTACAAAAATTATCAAGATTAAAGATGAACTTAATGAAAGATATTTGTAAACTCAAAATTTGCAAAATGAACTGGTTGCTCCTATTTGACAACCAAGCTTTATCCCTCCGCTTCAAATATTGTATGTTTCATACTAGGAGAAGATTAAGGTTGTCATTACTTCATTATGACCAGCCCTGCAATACTTTTCTAATGCTCAAAAGTTGAAGACAAGTGTAGGATTTGTGGTTGAATAGGTGTTGCATTCCATTATGCCAAAAGTCGTTGGGTCAAAGTTGCTCATTGAAAAAATATATGTGGAAGATGATAATATTTTAGTTGTTACTAGAATTGGTGGCAGAAGGTTAGCTGCTCATAGAGAAAAATCAATTTATCGAGTTTCTTGTAGTAGCTATGAAAGGAAAAGAATGTATCAAAACTCTTGATTGTGCCATGTTATAGATAAAAAGCAAAATTGATCAATTAATCCTGTTGGGTCTTCCTTGCCCTTTCGTTTTGGATGGGAGTGTCCTTAATGAAGTGAAATGAGACAATTGTTGGAGCAAAGGCAAAAGGATCGGTCTTTTTGTCAAAGGATAAATTCTAACCTAAGTGTAGTAGAGATTAAGCAGGTTATTCACCCCTTGGCACAATTACATTTTTATATTGAGGCTGCTATGTCTATCTCAGTAAATATATCTTTCAGAGAAGTGATCAACTTAGATAAGTCTCATGGAGCACTTGAATTTCATTCTCCACCATCTGATATAGATCGATTGCCTTTACAGTCTACACTTTTAGGGTTATAGCTTTTTGTTGCTACAAATTTTGTGCAAAATCAAAAAAATTGAATTGTTTTCCCCACAGGCAACAAACCCCATAGAGTCACCAAATTTGTAGACTCGTCTATGGGATGATCCTAGTTATGATATTCCTATTGACACAATTTCTTTCTTTTCCTTTTTCATCTCTCATGGTTTTATAGAAGCATTTTTGTGTTTTTGGAAGCAGATAGTGCCCTTGTATGTCACTCTAACACGTATTAAGCTAATGGAGGTTGTGAAAACTTTTGGTATATTTGTCTTTCTAGAATTGTGCACAACTGCCATTTGTCTGTAGTGTGTGTTTCTTTCTTTTTAAAAGAGATTATCTTCTAAAGTCCTAAAGAGTTTCCATGTGTTGATATCTCAAAAATTCAGGATATGTAAGAGGAAGAAAGCGAATGAACATCCACCAACTTGCCATGCCACCCAAAATGAGTGGAGAACCGAGTGGACTTAACAAATTTCTCACATGGTCTGACGTTCTATACTAAGGATCATTGCAAAACAATAATCATGGAGGTGCAACTGGCATTCAACAAATGCATGACAAACTACTCATGATGAAGCTAAGACCATTAATGAATGTGGTTGCAACAGTAATCAGGGCAATATTCTTGTGCATTAATGTGTGGGAACCTTTTTGTTTTCAAGAAGTTTTGGGATCTAAGATTTGAGCGTTCTATAAGTATTTTTCATATTTTGGTAGAAATGGGATTCAAATTTTGAATGATTAGTAGTTGGCTATGTGAATTTAATGTTTTAAGAGACTTTGTTATGATGCTCAATGTAACACCTCGCCAAGGGACCCGAAAGGGTCTAACTAATCTAAACTCAACTAAGAGGTGAATATATTTTTTCTTTTAAATATTTTAATGTGAAGCCAAATGCAATGTCATAATGAGAGATAACTTTATAAACTCAAATGCACATGTGGAAGAAATAATACTACACTAGATCCTCTAAGGTTCCTTAACGATGTTACTTAACAATTCACAAAACATAAAAGGAACTATATCTAACATAATTACCAATTAACCATACGTTATGAGATGACTATTAATGAGAAATTTAACACATCCTAAAAGATTCATTCCCATTTAATTACATTGAATTGAGAGACTGATTGCAATCATTTAAACTTTAAGGATAAGTTCATTTTAGGACCCAAATCCAAATGTTCCTATAATTCTCAAAATGATAAATGATTTAACATATACTTGATTCAAACTACATAATCTCAACATTAAACTTGCAAACTTAAATCCTACAAGATCATTTCACTTAAATTACATCACAATTACATAATCCACCTAGAAGGCATGTCCATAATTACAATTATATTTGATATAATCATAACAACAATATAAAGGATATATGAATCTTCATCTAATCTACTAAGCTAACTATATCCAAGAGAAGCAACTCAAGAATGAAGCAATGTCAATCCACACATGAACACGTCCAAAATACTCGATGGAAGAAGGAAACTACCGCCCGACCATGTGGACCCCAAAAGACCTACCCCATCCTAGGAAATAGACATATGACCCACATTCCCACAAGTAAGGGATAAAGGAAAACAAGGTCACTACCTACAACCATAGGATAAGAACAACAAACAGGGAACATAAAGATGATCAACATAACAAATATGACTCAAGACAACTCCACATGACAACTCTAGAGGACTTACAAATTACAACAAAAGAGTAGGACACCAGTGCCAATAAGGGGAGAGTGTCATCACATATCTTGATATGGGTTGTCCTGGTAGGTCTCCATAGATCCCGACCCACATCCTGGGTTGTCCTAGCAATCTCCCCTGACCCTCGACCCTCATACAAGATTCGTGTGGAACCAACATACCTTTCATGAAGACAAGGCAGTTGATCTTTTCCATTCCAGACCTTTCCAATCTCATCCTGAGCCTAAACAAGC
Source organism: Cryptomeria japonica (assembly GCF_030272615.1). Classification (NCBI taxonomy): domain Eukaryota; kingdom Viridiplantae; phylum Streptophyta; class Pinopsida; order Cupressales; family Cupressaceae; genus Cryptomeria; species Cryptomeria japonica. Next base: position 463,982,823 of record NC_081413.1, on the reverse strand, counting down.
ACTCTAGGCCATTAGTGGGGCATCACCATTATCTTGTTTAATGTGTAATACTACCCAAACCCTTCATTAATTAAGGTTATCACTTATTAGAACAACTCTCCCAATGGGTTGTCCTGGCAATCCCTTCAGATTCTGACCCCCATGGAAGAGCCACTCTCCCTTATGACACTGTATCTACTAAATCCCAAATCAAAGCATAAGATTAAACATGAATCATCATCAAATGAACAATATAATATGATTCTATTAAGTGTCATAGAAAATATCTGAAACATTATAACATCCATAAAGCATCAAATACAATGTCTTCCATCAAGGAGCACAGTAGGGTTCAATACCATTAGGAAAGCAAAGAGGTAATACCAAGAGACTGATAACCGAACATAGACATCCATAATTCAAGCCCATACAAAAAGTTTGAACATGATAACAATAACAAACAAGACCTAAGATCAAAACTTAACCTCTGAAGCCCTTGTTGGTCCAAAACAATGGATGATTAACTAGGCACTACACCTAAACTCAAAGACATAAATTATTTCCTGTGTAGCTATTAGACACCATCACCTTAGTTCATTTATCTTTCCAACTCAGGGACATTGAACTTGAAAAGGGACAACACAATATGTGCATTAAGATTTTTTAGGAGACATTCTTATCCTAAACTTAAACATATGAAATGTTGACTAAACCTTTACAAGGAAATAAATTCATTCTACGTATATTCTGATACAAAATGATCCTATTGATTTTTCATTACCAAAATGAAAGCTTTCTAGCTTAATAGAAACAAATACTTTGTTCTACTATGGCTGTAGGAATAGTCACGGAATTACAATTCAATGGCTACAAGAGAAGACAATGAACAATTTACTATAACATAATTAAGATAACTTTGAGAAATGAAAGTACAGAAAGTAAATATGAAGGATCCTCACTAAGTGGGCCCCCTTGAGTGAGTCTCCTGAACTAAAAGCTACGGAGTTTGATTACTAAGCCTTCATAACTATAACAATGTCATATGCTACTCAAAACAAAAGACTGCTTTTTATTCTTAGAATGATCTTAACAATACAACAAACATAGCATAATAACAATCAGCCTTCTACTAAAAATTTTGAGGAAGATTATATAGTGATTAACCCCTAACAATGTACCAAAACAATCACTCCACTCCTAAGATATAGGAGGAGGTTTTTATTATAACATATAATCTAAGGAAGCCGAAAAGAACAGGTTTTTTTTCGATTTTACACACATTGCATCTTTTCCTAGATCTAATCTAGCATTTGCATGGTCATTAATAAGAAACAATAGTCTTCTATGACTGGTCTTTAAGTTTCTTGAATAACTTGGACAATTGGTACCCGAGTTGTAACAACTTTGATTTCTTCCTTGCCTTGTTGTTCAATCCTCTTCAAAACTCTACCTCGCCTCTGTTAACGGTATTAAAATCCTACTTCTGCAATATAGGAATCCTCTCACGTAGTTGCATCACCAAGGTTAGCATACAAAAATATAACACATCCACGGTTATACAATACAACACATACATTATTATCTAAAGACAAGGTTATATTTATATTACATTCATAAAACGTGTTATACCATCATAGTAAAGGTCTTGGGATATAAATGACATGTTCAACATACAAACTCAAAAAGGACACCAACACATAACACATGACCCTAAAAACATGCATACAAAAGTCTTAAAGCATCATAAAATGTTTTTAATAAAGAGGTATAAAAGAGGACTCATCATCCCCCCAACTAAAGGCTTTGATGGTCCACTAATAGATGGTTTATGATTCTCTTGCCAAGTTAACAACCTAAAATAACCTACAATAGTTCCGCCCCTATTCTTGGCAATAGGACTCCAATAAAACCCTTGATCCTTCTTAAAATTTTCCCATCTTGCCTTTTCTAGGTCAACATCATAATACTGGAGTTCTTCCCAATGTGGAATAGGCCACCCTAACATCGATGGATGGAAAATCAATGGTATTCATTTTTCCTACTATGATCGGCCAAGATGGATATAAGTAGTTTCTCTCTTGAGTGTTGCATGATAATTCCTGAGTGAGTGGAGTCTTGTCCTCTTTAGGTCTTCAAGTAACCAGTTCCATCTGTGAGCAAGGTATCCATACAATGTTATGGTTGTCGTCTCTGTCATCTACTCATATTCATTGTAAGATTCCTCTCTTAGTGCTATTAGCTTCTCCCTCTAACTAGGTTCAGAGGTTAATTGATTCCAACTATAATAAATTTCATTTGGATCTCTTACTTCAACATGAAGAGGAAATGGAACAATTTTTTCTATATCTAAATATTCCCTTGCTTGCTCACCTCTATTGTTTTCATTCTAAATGTAGGACATAAATGCCCTAAGATGAATATATCCTATTGAAAATAATGGATTCCACTGTGGGTTACAAGCAATAGCATAATTATAGAGATAAAACTCACATAGCAAGTTTTTATGTTGAGGGAAAGATGTATTATAGGCACTCATAAGATCTTCAGGAGTTATTGTTTGAACATGTAAAATATTTAAACTATGATAATGAAATAGTTAAATTAAATGATTTTAAGAATGTAAACTATAGAAATATTAGAAAAACAATGAATTTACGCAGAACAAATGAATTTACAAACAACCCTTCTAAATGTTGTCCATACATCATTTGGAGTTGTAGAAGATTCAACATGAAAAAGAAGATCAGAAGATATAGACATACATAGAGTACCATAAGCTTCATCATATTTGTTAAACCATTTTGGCTTTTCTGCAATTAGTGTTGGTTCAGTTTCAAGTCCCATAGTTACTCTAAACAACCCCAACTTCTTAAGATAGATTGTCATTTTTTACTTCCGCTCATAGTATTGTAAGGTATGAGTATTGGTACTGTATTTTGATCCATTTTAGTGCAAAAAGTAAGAATGCTTGTGGAGGAAAGAGGGACAAAAAACTCAGAGAGAACACACTGGACCACCCCCCCCCCCTTTTTACTATATCAGAAATCACCCCCCCAGATATTATAAGGTGGCACTTTATAATTTAGTGCATTTACAATGTTGGAGTTATTTTCCAGAGTTTTACAAAGTCCAAAAAATGGGCACAAATACTGAAGGCAAAAATAATATCTCAAAATATGAGCATCAAACCAACACCAATGTATTCTACTTGAAAAAATGTCCACTTTCAAAAAAATAATGACCCGAATCCGAGATCATATGTGAAAGTTAGAGTGGTTTGAAGTTCATAAAATGGGGACTGCCTTTCAGATCTGCTGATAAAACTTAATTTTTGAAAAATTGGTAACTTCTGAGAAAACATTGATTGCACCATTGCAAAGATCATGAAAAAATATCCCATTTCAAAAAAACTTGCATTGAAAAATACCTCTGTATGACTGAGAAAACCTCATTTGAAGATCATATGCAAAAATGAAAACTGCAATGGTGAGGGGTCTAGCTAGAGCTTTCCGACGCGATTTTCAAAAGATCTATTGAGTGAATAAAAAATCTTAGAACCACCCAGATGGTTTTTCCAGTGGCAAAACAAACCCAAAAAGCATTTTTCTTTATCACTTTCAGAATATGGAGCCACAGTGTTTAAAAAATGCCTTCAACAAGGAAAAAATGACATGCAAAGCTTCTGGTGTCCGATCTGCACACACTGTATATGAAAATAGAGGTTTCGGGGCCTTCCAAATACAAAGGAAAGGTATATTAGGCCTCAAAATACACTATTTGAAAGTTCCTTCACAAATCTAAGCTTCAAAAAACTTGTTTTAAAAAAAAAATCATGTAAAACAATATTACTAGATCTTCTTAAACCTTTGTTGGTTCTCCAGATCGTATTCAACATAAGAGAAAATATAGCAATATTTTGCAAGATCTCTACAAATAATCTACACTTCCAAAACAAGCTCTGATACCATGTTAAAATCTAAGAAACAAATTACACCCCATAATTGTATTGAAAGAGATAGATCAAATAAACTGTAAATGCAAATGAAATAAACAACATAACAATGATACCAATATAAAACTGATGTGAAGTGCTCCAAGGCAAAATAGCATCAGATTACTATCTCCAACTATATGAAAATACAAGCAAGGTAGCATGTTTATATAGACTCAAGAGAGGGGTGGAGGTGGCAATACCGGCCAATGAGGAGAGACCACCATGATGGTCTAAACATAGTAAATACACCTCCTCATAGCATGTCGGCACCTCAATACCCACTTGTCTTAAGTAAACATGCTTTATTAACCTAAGCAAGCCTAATTAAAGTATAGGAAAAACCTAGGAAAAGGGAAAATAATAAACCCAACTAGAAAATAAAAACCTACACTAACAAGCAGTTTGTAGAAAACATCTATAAATGGAGAGATCCTGAATCACATAATTCAAAAGAATCATTCTTCCAACATAATAGAGCCATCTATAAGTCCAATATATAATCTTCTTGTGTAACTTATCCTAAATATCCTACTAGTACCCTCTTTCCAATGAACCCGCTGTCAAAGGGACTCCAAGATAAACAAAAGGAAGAGACCCAAGCTAGAATCACAAAATTCTAGCAATCCTCCTCTATATGAGCTTCGAAGTAGAGAAAAAAAAATGAATGACTTATCCCCATTGACTCTTTTCCCTAAGGCAACCAAGTACAAATCCAAAGCTTGGATTGAAGAGGCTTGAGCATCCTTGTCCTTATGAGGTGAGTTGGTTACAAGATGATCAAAAGATAGAAATAAAGGAACAATGTTTGGTGGATTTTAATATTGGGTCTTTCAGAGATGAATTTTTGTGTGATGTTGTATCTATTAATGCTTGTCATGTCTTGTTGGGAAAACCTTGGCAGTATGATAGAGGAGCTATTTATGACTGTAGAAGAAACCTAGTCACTATTGAGAAGGATGGGCAGAAGTTCACATTGATTTCTTTGAATGAGAAAGAGAAGGAGGTGAAGGATCTGAGTCTTGAGAAAAGTTGCAGTACTGAGAAACCAGTGGCAGAGGTTATACCAGAAGGTTTGCAGAAAGATTTGATAGAACTAGTTGCAGAGGTTACACCAAAGGGGTTGAAGAAAGATTTGATAGAACCAATTGCAGAGGTTGTTAGGGTTTCAAGCAGATCCGAAGCAAATATGAACTAACAATTATATGTAGATTTAAATACAAAAGATAAAGAAATGAAACAGGACACAGATAACACAGAGATTTAACGTGGTTCACCTAGAATGGGTTACGTCCACCATACACAGTCGTCCAATCTTTCTTATTATCCAACAAAAACAATACATCAACCTTACAATGCCTTAAGCATCCCAGCCGCTTATAACATGCGTTTTTAGGGCAAAAACAAAGTCGGCCTTTTTAGGGTTTTATTACAATGTCGGTTTTCATCAACAACAAAAAATACCCAAAAAAAAATTTCTCGGGGGCTCCCGCCCCCGAACCCCTGCCCAAGGCCCAGCCCGGCCCCGAACCCCGACGAGGATACATGCTGAGTGTACAATACTTTGCTGATTAGTCACCACATTTCAACAATCTCCCACTTGGAGACTGATCAGGCTCCACACCAAACAATCTCCCACTTGGAGACTGATACTACACGACACCATTGTACATGCAACATCCACTAGATAAAACACTAGGACTCGACTGGTATAAATTCCACAATTATCAATCAAGAAGACCAACAGAAACTTATGAAGAAATTAGCTTCTCCTGTGGAACTGCCTTCGTGAACATATCGGCAGGATTCTCACTTGTGTGAATCTTCTCAAGCCGTAACTGACCCTCCTCCAAAATAGTCCAGATGAAGTGGTACCTGAGCTGAATGTGCTTTGTCCTTGAATGAAAAGCAGAGTTCTTAGCAAGATGAATGGCACTCTGGCTATCAGTATACAATGGGCTATCCTCCTGTGTCTGACCCAATTCCTCCAGAAAACATTGTAACCAAATCATCTCCTTGCTGGCTGCTGTAGCAGCAACATACTCAGCTTCAGTGGTTGAAAGTGCAACAACCTTTTGTAGCCTAGAAATCCAAGACTGCAGTTCCCCCTATAGTAAAAACATACCCTGTAGTACTCCTCCATGAATCAATATCACCTACTAGATCAAAGTCAACAAATCTACTCAGAGCAGCATTAGATCCTTTGAAACATAATGCCTTTGTAGTAGTTCCTTTCAAATACCAAAGAATCCATTTCACAACATTCCAATGTTCCATACCCGGATTACTCATAAACTTGCTCACAACTCCCACTGCATGTGCAATATCTGGCCTTATGCATACCATTTCATACATCAGACTGCCAACAGTTGATGAATACAGGATGTTAGACATTTTATTAACCTCTTCCTGTGCCTTTGGGCACATCTCCTTAGTCAATTTGAAATGACTAGCCAAAGGTGTACTGACTGCTTTTGCATCCTGCATTTTAAATCTTTTCAACACCTTCTTTATATACTCACTTTGGGACAAATTCAAGGTTCTATTTTTCCTGTCCCGTGTAATCCTCATACCGAGAATTTGCTTAGCTGCACCCAAATCCTTCATAGCAAATGACCTGGCTAATTTCTGTTTAAGATCATTTATATGTTGCATGTTAGACCCAGCAACAAGCATGTCATCAACATAAAGCAACAAGATAATATAACTGTCATTATCCAATCTCTTAAAATATACACAATGATCAGAATGACATCTATGATAACCATGGTCAGCCATGAAACTATCAAATTTTAAATACCATTGTCGGGGTGCTTGCTTTAGGCCATACAAACTTTTCTTCAATCTGCACACCAAGTTCTCCTTACCTTTGACCTCATATCCCTGTGGTTGCAACATGTAAATTTCCTCCTCCAAATCTCCATGGAGAAAAGCTATTTTGACATCTAATTGTTCAAGATGTAAATCATCTGCAGCCACAAGACTAAGTACAGTTCTAATTGAAGTCATTTTTACAACTGGAGAAAATATTTCATCATAATCTATACCCTTTTTCTGTGCAAAACCTTTTACCACAAGTCTGGCCTTATATCTTTTCTGACCTCCTTCCTCCTCCTTCAGCCTATAAACCCATTTGTTAGGTAACGCTCTTTTTCCTACAGGTAAAGGGACTAAGTCCCAAGTCTTATTTTTCATCAAGGAGTCCATCTCCTCTTTCATGCCTAGCTCCCACTGTTGTTTGGCATCTACCTGCATTGCTTCTTCATATTCCTCTGGTTCACCAGAATCCGTTAATAAAATAGAATACAAAGAAGGAGAAAATCTTTCAGGGGGTCTACTTGACCTCGTAGAACGTCTAACACTTGTAGGAGTTTGTGGGACAATCTATTGTTGCTGAGTATCAGGTACCTGTGGTATTTCATTTTCAGGAATCTCATCCAACACCACATATTCTTGTTTGTCCTGTTCATGCTTCTTTTCCTGCATTTGTTCTCTATACATGACCTTCTCATTGAATATAACATCTCTACTTCTAATTATTTTCTTATTTTCAAAATCCCATAACCGATAGCCATATTCATCTATCCCATATCCAATGAAGTACATTTCTGAGATTTAGCATCAAGCTTGGTTCTGTTTTCTTTATCAACATGGGCAAAAGCTTCACAACCAAAGGTTTTCAAAAAAGAATAATTTACCTTTTTACCAGTCCATGCCTCCTCTGGAATACCACCATCCAAAGGGGTTGAAGGTCCTCTATTTATCAAATAGACAGCAATATGTACAACATCTGCCCAAAAATGTAAGGGCAATCCAGCATGCAATCTCATGCTCCTTGCGCGTTCCATGATAGTCCTATTCATTCTCTCTGACACACCATTTTCCTGTGGATTAATCTCATGGACCCCGACGAGGACACGTGCTGAGTGTACAGAAATTTGCTGATCAACTGCCACATTTCAACAGAGGTTATATTGGAAGGTGACATGAGTTTGCAGAAGGATCTGATAGTTGAGCCTGATGGACAGATGGAACCGGTTCACAATGAAATTATGATGACAAACCGAATGAAGTTTTGTGGCAAAAACAAATCAGAATTGCAGAAGAGAGAGAACAGTAAACAGAGACAATGTGCAGACCTGAAGTCAAGGAAGAGGAACAAAGAGAGTCAGAGGTTAGAGAAGTCAGTTGAGGCACCAGAGGAATAAAATCGAGGTTGACAGATAAGGAAGATGTTTGGATCAGAAATGAGCATAGGGTCTTTATTTTGAATCCTTTTAGATGTTCATGAGTTGCCTCTCATGGAACATATTTTTCTACCTAGGCTGTCTGATGTAGGAGCATCCTCGGTTGATGAGCAATCTTGCATCAACCAAAAATATTTCCTTTCAGTTTTCTTGTTGTCTAGTTCTTTATGTTGTTTTATGTGTTCTTACCGATTGGCACCGGTAGTTGCTTGTTCTTTGTGGCAGATCTTATTTCGGTTTCCAGGCTGGTTTGTGTGCTTAATTCTATATTTCCAGTTCTTTTGGGTTCTTTTCCTGTCATTTATCGCTTCCGGTTGACTGTTTTTGGGTTTTAGGATAGTTCTTGTGCTAACCGGTTGGCTTTCTTTCATTACTGGTGCGATTCTTGACATGTGAATCTATCTTGGGTCTTTTTTGATGTTCTTTGGCATGTGGTCGACCTTCCTGCTAAACTGCACTTTGTGGTTGTTATTTTTTGGAAAGATTTCTTTAATTCTTAGGGACGACCTATTTACACATTTCATTTTCCTGCATTGGTAAATGTAATATTATGAGGCTGACCTGGATATGTTCGGATGGGTATAAATATGATGTTATGCAATCATTTGTAGGGGCAGAGGAAGTAGAATTGAGAATAAGGATTGAGATTCGCATTTTGTGATATGGTTGATTCTTAGAGTCCCGGATTGGATTGTATCTGGCTGATAGCCTACATCTAACCGGTTAATTGTCGGATGTTCTTTGATGATTATATGATGATAGTCGGATGGTTGTCAGAAGTTCTCAAGCAATAATATGATATGTTTATGTAATCTGGTTATGTTTTCTTGTTGCTTTCGTTGTGTTGCTCTTGATGCATAAGCCGATTGACTCTCTTGAGGGTTCTACCGGTTATGAATACACCATGATCTCTTTGGCTCGACAACATAATCTACTTTTTTAGATCCATAGGCTAGTAAGACTATTACCTTGATACCAAATATAATGTCCCTTTCTAGAATAATTCTAATTTTTCCAGCGAACTAAAACAGTAATCCTTACTCAAAATGATAATGGCTTTATCTAAAATTTAAAATTTATTATTAAGTCGATAGGCTTTTAGTGGGGGCTTTTGCCCACCAAAGTGTAAGACAATCCAGCGAGTGATGCTTTCCGGTGATCGGTTATTTTTCTTGGCGAGCAGATGGGACAAATAGAAAAGTCTTCGCGTGGTTGGGAAAGGAAAAATTACAGGAGCTAGCAAAAAGATTTAAAAGCTTATGACTCCGCAAGTTACTCCACTTTTTTCGTGCAATGTATGTAATGATAAACGCATTAATTTTCGTCCTCATTCTACTATAACAATGTACGGTAAACAATTTTGTCTGTATTCAAATTGATGAATTGATAAAAAAAGTAAACAACGCTTATCAAATATTTGCAAGTTAAAAAGTTGTGGGTCTTTCAGGAAGAGTGAATATTGACTATTAAATTTGTGCCTTTAAGATTATATTATTTCTAAATTATATTCACTAACAACAAAGAAGGTTATTAAATTGAAATTGATAACCTGAAATTTATCTTTTTAATAATTTTAATTTTAGAAGTGTTCAAAATGTAAAGGTAGTTTTAAAGAAAAATATAAAATTAAAGAAAAATTATAATTTAAATTTCATATTTTAATAAAAATTAGATTTTTTTTTTCAATAAAAGTGGACAAGCCACTAAACTTTTTTACTATATTTTATTATTTTTTTACAACGGGTTCAAAAAGCATACCGGCGAGAAAGAACCCGCAAGAAAACCTCCGCTTATCGCCTTATATAAACCAAACTATTCTACCCTTACAAAATAGTTGTTACATATCCAATAGATCATATATCCTGCCCAAACCCATTCATTTGAGAGATACAATGAGGTCCCATAGGACTTTTCTTGATACAATAGTTCATCATATGGTTATATCCAACAAAACATAAGCTCAATTGATTACAAAATGAAGAGTTGAATGTCATCAAATATATCCTAGAGAAAATCAAGCAAAGACACCAAGATGCTCGTATGCTTTTACCATTTGGGGGGCAAAAAATTATTCAACCTGGCTTGTCAAAACTGAATTCCATACCAAATTTGCCCATACCTACATCAAAAAACCATACCACATCTCCAAGATATCATAGAAAAGTATCAAACATACACAAACCAAGTGCTATTGCCTTCAGCTAGGGGATCATTAGCTGCATCCAGAGGAGGAACAACCCTTAGAGGAAATTCCAGCCATGCAGGAGCAGAAAACTGAAAGCTCAAAGAAAGTAGCAAGTGCAAAGCTTCAAAAACAACCAAAGCCTTATCCACAATCTGAGCAGGTACCCAATTCACAAGAAATTCCATACATGCCAAGGTAGTATCACAAATCAGCCCCATTCTTAACTCAAACAATAATTGACCATACCAACCATTACCCAAAAGCTCATGGCGAGGAAGAAAACCACCGTAATAGAAAGTCCCCACATCAAAATGATAACTATCCAAAGTAGGAAAAACCATATCCCAATTACACATTGTTGGAAACATGAACGTGGAGACCAAAAGATGAATCAATTCAACATCAAGTAAAACATCATAACAAATTGTAACAAATCAAGACATAATCTCAGAGTAAGAAATATTAACACAAATTTCCAACCAATGATTCCCCAAAAGCTTGCGGATTTCATAAGTCACCTTAGGAGAAAATAGGTTAAAAACCTTACCGAGCTTTTGATAATTATCCTCATTTTCTTAGTTCGGAACCACAGATTCAAGCACCGCTCTATATTTTACAGAAGACAAGAGACTCAGCATTTGCAAAAACAAACACACCAAGACAACCCACAGTATATGTGAAACAAAATGCAGCCTACCACTTTCTAAATAATCTAAGCAACGGAAAAAATTTCTTAATTAAAGTAATAAATGTCTGCTAGCAATTTACCACCTTGTTGACGGTAAAAAAAGATAGCCAAAATATCATTTCAAGATTGCAAACTGCATCGATGTGATATTTCACAATGCATAACAACACTTCAAACCTGACAACCATCAATGATAATTTAATGGGAGAAAAAACCTTTGCCAAAAAATGATTACAAACATCATAGAATAATGTCGTTTCTGCCACGCCTGAACTCACACAAATAATCTAGAAGTTAGTACTGGAGACATCATCAGACAATAATAGCCCACATACGTACATCAGATAATACCTCACACATGCCAATATCCATTTTAAGCTAAAAATCCAAGCCTTTACATCGCACACACCGCCACCCTTGAGTGTATCATGAATATCCACACCCTCACCCTATGAATGACATCGTATATAACTAGTACATAAAATAGAAATACAATTTCTACTTCCTATACCAGGCATATAACGATAGTCATCCATAAAATGAACATGTACACAAACCTGACAATTCAAGGAGGGTGGGAAAGGAATTTAAAATCACCAAGAATTAAATCATTTAGAAACCAGACTGTAATAAAACCATACGAAGCATCATTCTAAATTCCTTCCCAAACTTTAGAAGGCATTTTTTTGGAATCAACTTTACAAAAATGTGCTTTGCTATCAATAGCAAGATTAACTAGAAAATCCGCCATTGTATTAATTTCTCTATAACAATGACATATTAAGAAGGAATCAAAAGAATCTAACTTATGTAAAATATGATCAAGCAAATATTGCAACTTCCAGCAATTTGATTTCTTCTTCATAACACTCTAAATTATTACCATAGAGTCACCCTCAATCACTATGTTTTTTTATCCTTAATGAGATTTCCATATCCAAGTCAAAGGATAAAGCTTGATACTCCGCGAAATTATTAGTACTAATACCAATGTCATGACATTTAGCAAGAGCGAGTTGTGCATTATGATAAAAAATAGCCATCCCAACTCCTGCCTACCCAAGGTTTCCCCGGGAGGCACCATCAAAATTAAGTTTGAAATCTCCCCAAGGAAGAGTTTTCCACTTAGTTAACAACCTCTGACCTAAGGACTTGTTACTCTTGTAACAACCTCTGACCTAAGGACTTGTTACTCTTGGAGACTGATCCATGAGAGGGTAAGACTGAGAGAAATTTCCAAACCCTGGTAACCCTATTATCCCAATGGGAAAAAGAAGACTGGTTACCTAGGTTCTTATAAATGTATGACAATGCAACCTTTGAAATCAAGGCTTCAATTTTTTGCAAAATATCTGATACAAAAGAACACACCTTTTTGAAAATTTGACTATTTTGTTCAAGCCAAATGTTCCAGAGCACAATAGAAGGAGAAATAACCCAAAGGAATGCATAAAAATATGATGCAAACATGAGAGGCCAAGAACAAAAGTGAGAAACAAGATCCTTACCAATAACAAAAGATAAATCTAATTTACCCAGCAGCCATTGCCAGCACTCATAAGCAAAATCACAATGAAGAAACAAATGTGAAGAGGACTCTAGGTTCTTATTATAGAGGACACAAGGAAAAATAGCAGTAATACCTTATATGTCCAACCTCATTCCTATTAGAACTCTATCCTGGACAACCAACCAAGCAAAAGTTTCAGCTTTAGGTAAACAAGTTGAGTGCCTGAACCACTTATAAGGCCAATATGAACAAGTTTTAGCAGGTAAAAGGGAGTTATAACCATCCTTAATAGAATACTTTCCAGAGTCATTCCCAGTCCAAATAAGTTCATCCACGGAATCTAAGAGAGCAATAATCCTCTCACCCAGAATCTTATCAACTCTACTTTCAAATGTAGATCCACATCAAGGAAATCAATCAACTTCCATTTAGCCATTTTTAGAGGACCATTCTGAACAATGTCAAAATAGTCTGTCACATACACACCCCAAAGAGAAGTAAGGATTGCAATCAAGGGAGACCAATATGTAATGCTAATCAAGGAACAATGTCCATTCCATGCTTCATCCCAAAACCTAGCTTTTCTTCCATTATGCACAACCCATGAGAGACGGGGAAAAATAAATGCTCTGCATTTACATAAAAAATTCCATATGACAGATCCGGAGGGCAGATTAGAAAATTTAAAAATACTTTCTCTAGGACCATTGTTCAGATACTTAGTAAACATAATCTGAGCCCACAAAGACTTTGGCCTATCATGTATTTTCCACACCAATTTAGCCCCTAATGCTAAATTTTGATTATCCAAATTATGAATACCAGTACCACCTAATTCCTTAGGAAGGCAGATCTTATCCCAAGCTACCAAAGGCAGCCTCTTTTTGCCATCCTTATTGTTATTCCAAAGAAACTAACTTAGAGTATCTTGCAAGCTCACAATAACTGTTTTTGGTGATTTTAATACCGACATTAGATAAATAGGAATAGCATTCAGAACAGATTTGATTAACATTATTTTACCAGCCAAAGACAACCATTTATGGTTCCAAGAAAGAATTCTTTTCGAAATGACTGAAATAACCCTATCCCAAAAGCCAAGCTTATCTTGCTTAACAAAGAAAGGGATCCCAAGGTACGTACATGGCAGATTACCAATCTCAAAACCCCAAAAGGAATGCAATCTCTTCTAGACAAGAAGTGAAGTATTTAGGAAAAAAATTTTGACTTGTCAACAATTACTTTCTAGCCAAAGAACAAAGCATACTCCTGTATTATCTGTGAAATTACTCTAGCCTCTGCTAAAGAGGCCTGACCAAATAATAGAGTATCATCAGCAAAGAGACAATGTGAAATATTTTGAGGATAATTCTGAATCCTAATACCTCTCCAAAAACCCCCCAATCTAGCAGCCCTAATAGCCCAACTAAAAGACTCAGCAAGAAGAATAAACAAAAAAGGAGAAAGGGGATCTCCTTGTCTCAAAACTCTAGAAGAAGAGAAAAAACCACAAGGAGAACCATTCAGAATCACCGAAAATCTTGCAGAAGATATACAAGAGAGAATCCACTTTATCCAAGCATTGGAAAAACCCAACCTCAACAGTATCCTACACAAAGCTTGTCATTCTACTCTGTCATAGGCCTTCATCATATCAAGCTTGATAATCATGGTCAGAGTTTTCTGGGAGAAGATAGAATGCAACACCTCACATGCCACAATTGCACCTTCTGCAGTTTCCCTCCCTAGAACAAAACCCCCTTGCTCCAAAGAAATAATCTTAGGTAAAATCTTCACTAACCTCATAGAAATTGCCTTAGTGAATATTTTATATAAGGTATTACACAGAGCAATAGGCCGAAAGTCAACAAAAGACTTTATATCCTCTTTTTTAGGAATAATTGAAATCAAAGTTGTATTCAATTCTTTCAAAATAGACCTATTCCGCCTAGCCTCCTCAAGAGCCAATAAAACATCATTTCCAACAAAATCCAAACATTTCTGAAAAAACAAAGGTGTATAATCGTCAGGACTAGTAGCTTTGTCAGGGTTCATAGCAAAAATTGTCTGTTTAACCTCTTCTAGGGAGAAAGGTGTCATTAACATCCTATTATCTTCCATGGTTACCAGAGAGGGGACATGAGAATCAAAATTGTTGGCATCTCTTACTTCTAAAGTCAAAAGGGTTTTAAAAAACCTAACTGCCTCCTTAGAAATATCATCCTGCTCGGTCAATATTTTACAATCCTGATCATGTATACAAGCAATCCTATTCCTACTCCTCTTCAACTTGGTAGAGGAATGGAAAAAATTTGTAATCCTATCCCCATCAGAAAGACATAATTCCCTCAACTTTTGTCTCCAATAAATTTCCTCCCTAGCCAAAATATCCGCAAGCTGAAACTTGAGTGACTTTAGTTCATCAAAAACCCTAGGAACCATCCCATGTTGAATCACATGATTGTTTAAGCATTCTATCATATCCTGAATCCTCTACTTTTCTTCCAAAATATTCTTAAAATGAACTAAGTTCCACTCTCGAATATTCAACTTAAAAAAACTGAGCTTTCTGGCAATTTGAAACATTCTAGAACCCAAAACAAAAGGAGCGAACTCCCACCATTTTTTAAGTAAAGGTAGAAAAGAGGAATTTCTAAACCACATAGGCTCAAACTTAAAGGGAGACTTGTGAAGAGGTTTGTCCTCAAGGATGAAGAAGGAGATTGGAAAATGGTCTGAACCCGGACTGGGAAGAATAGAAGAAAAGAATTCAAGATCTGAATCAATCCAATTTTCAGATAATAAGAACCTATCTAATCTTTCAGCTATCTGAGAAAAAACCCTTCTCATATTAGTCCATGTAAAAACACCATTCTGAGTTTTGCAATCAAAAAGACCCAGATCAGACATGAAGACCCCAAAATCATCCATAATCCTCTTGTTAGGGAGAATACCTCCACTCTTCTCCCCTAATTCAGAAATAGCATTGAAATATCCCCCAAAAACAACAAAAGATCCCTGTCTCAAAGGGGAGGAGATCCTCCCAAGCTCACTCCACAATTTACATTTGTCTTGAATTCCTAAAGGGGCATATATATTAAAAAGCCAAAACTTAACATTTGAGACCTTACTCTTGACAAAAGTCAACATCCAATTAGCAGCAGAAGCAACAAGTTGTAACTCAACATTATAACTATTTCATAAAAGAGCCAAACCACCTTATGCCACAGAAAAAGAAATAGAGACATACTTCCACCTTTTCCAAGAAGAAAAAATCACATCAGCAGATTCTAAAGACAACTTAGTTTCCTGAAGCAAAAAAACATCACACTTAATTAAGTCAATCGGAGACTTAATTAAGCGTCTCTTAACATTCCATGAAATGATCCTCATTGTCCTTGAGGGGAGGCATAAGCTCCGCTCTTCCCATTTTTTGGAGAAACTTTACTATCTCCAAAACTACTCTACAAATTCCTCTTAACAACCACCGACCTAGTAACCAGGGGGCTAGATACTGATTTATTATTTCTCTTTATTGAGGTCTCATAAATATGACCTAACTTTTTAGGTCTGCCCAAAGAGAATGAATGCTTCCCTAGCTTATCACTAGGAGATACTAACAGAGTTTTTTGAATACCTGCATCAATCTCCATTTGTGTCTTGTGGCTTTTTGGAGGTCTCCCTCTACCAGGAGAAGCCACCAGAGATGACAGAACCATATTAGATTGGACAATTGGTAATTTCTTACTCGAGTTAGGAGACACCATCTCACCTAAAATTTCTTCAAAATCCTTAGAAGCTAAAACCTCAAAAGGATTCTCGGAAGCAGATAAAGGAAGAGACTTATTAATATTTCTCAAATCACACTCAATTGAATTAACAACCCACTCAGTCACATTCTCATCCATCTGGTGATCATGATCATTCAGAAGCTCGTTAACCTGATGAACATCATTAACATCCGGGAAGATGACCGAATCATCTGAAGGCAAAACATTATTCCTCCTATCTTTATCCTTCACTAAATCTTTTATCCGTTGGATCAAATATTCCTCATTTGGAAAGCTCATAAATATGTTTGAGGAAGCTCCCTTATTAATAGTTTTATTTCCAAACCTATGCTCCAAGATTAGATTGTCATTTTTCAGATTTGAAATGTTATCCAAACTCTCTACAGATTTATCCTTGCTGCTCTTATCAGAAGATTTCACAATATTATTCAGAATAGACCTAGGTTGTTCTATGATATTGTCATCTAGCTCTGGAAGAGCTCCAGACATAATTATAATGTTCAATATATTCTCACAAGCTTTAGGACCACCTTCATTACCCATATCAGAATGATTTACGACTGTTTCTAGATTATTAGACAAAACCTTACCCTTTTTAAAATCCATAAACAGAGGCATGTCCACAATTAAAGGAGACAAAAGGAGATCAGTATTCAGTTTATCAATCGGTTGCCGCCAAATTCCATCATTAGATTTGATATTACAAATCCTAGGGCAAACACAATCAGGGATTATCAAAACACATTTTTTTACCAGAACCTCCCCATCCACCATATCCGATTCAGAAGTTTAAAAAGTTCCAAACTTATCACCAATCATTTTCAAAACCTCGGGATCCATGAATTCAAAAGGAAATTTAGGCAATCCAAACCATACCAGACAGATTTTAGGTTTTGACCGGTCTAGCACAAAAAAAGGCTTCCAAGCCGAAACAGAAAGTAAATTATTCCCAAACCAATGATATTTTGATTTAAGAACCTCATTCCTAACCAAAGGAGAATCAAAGACAATGATGAACGAATTGGCAGTCAATAATTGAAAATAACACACTCTCGGCCAACGTTTTTTGCATTTTGTGATGCAATTTAGACAGACATATTTGATTACCCCAAATAATCCCATAAATTGCTACCGAATGTAAACAGCTTGCTTTCTTTGCTATGTATGACCCAACTAGGTCCAAACAAGGGATAGGAGCCCATACCTGAGATGAAGAACCATCTGCCGGATTAGGGCCAATGACATTCTCACTTACCATGTCCCCCTGTTGATGAAGCGTAGGTGATTCCGTCGGAAAACCCTTATCTGTCTGTTTCAGCAATTTTTCCTCTGCGTGTTTCGAAGGGGCTAAATCCCTAACCCCCTCCTTCTCCACCACCTTCGAAGACTTGACAATCTTAGCATATGAATCTTTACCACCCATCTCAGCAGACCTCTTTCCTGGAAGATCCAAAAACCGTTTCCGAAAATACCTTTGTTTTAGATCCTTTCCATTGTGACTGTGAAAAACTTGATTTACATTCTTGTCAAAATGACCACGAAACCCTTGCCCAATATGTCTGCGAAAACCATGCACAAAACCCTGGGTTCTGCTATCCCAATTTCTCATCTGTCATGTTCCATAACCCTCCGTTTTCTTCCAAAAGCCCCGAAAATACTTAGAAATTGGCCTAATAAATATAGTATTCTCCCTTCGTCCGTGCCGCCATATCCACCCAAATCCCATTCTTGAAAACCAATTGCGGAACATGTGGCGGGTCTTCCCAACCCACGTCTGCCCACGCACCAACACCTTTCTTATTGGTCATAGCGAGCAAAAAATTACAAAATGGCAATGTTATTTATTATTTTATATAATTTTTTCTTTAATTTACAATCTTGGTAAATAAATAAGATACATAAATATTTTATAAATGTTAAAGCCATTTTATTTTACTTATACAACATTTTCACATTTATGATTATTTTTTTAAAAACATTTACAATAGGTAAATTCTTATTGTTTTCAGCTATTATAAGGTATTTGACCATTAATATAAGTGTTTCATAAAATAATATATAGTTGATATTACATAACTATTATGTTATTTTCTTAAATTTTTAAAGTTTTAAAAATAATTCTAAGTTTAGAATTGGTAATGCTTCTTTAAATTCTTAGAAATCATAATTTTATGTTTTCATCAAAGGTGAAGTTAAGAATAAAGTTGGATATAAGATTAAGTATGTTGATATATAAATTAGCAGAAATGTAAATTTTTTACATTTAACAACAAATATAAAATTAGGAAAAAAATTATAATTCAAATTTTATGTTTTTTCATTAAATTGATTATATACATCCTTTTCTATTCTTTCCATTCCTTGCATCTTTTCTTTTATTTTATTTGCTTTCTTTCTCTGTGCCTTTACAATCACACCTATCGGCCTCCTTTGCAGACACTCCCTGCAACTGCTAATAATATTCAGATTAATAATTGATGACATAACTCTGAAAATAAAACTTATCTTAATTTTCTGCTATAATTTCTCTTCAAACTGTGATGATTTCTTCTTTCATGTCTTCTTTGAAAGCACTTTCAAATCTGTCTGAATCAAAAGTTTTCGTCCTTAACTTGCTGGGAGAATTTTAAGTGTTTAATCCTTAAAACTCTTGATTTCCCTTGGAAAAAATTTCGTTCCCTTTGAGAGTATGGAGTTCATTGGTAGACAGTTATAATATTTCTGAATTTTCGTGAAATCGTTGAGTTTTTAAAATATGGTGCAAACCCGATATGGAGTCTTCTTATGGAGCTCATTTTTGGACATACACTTCCTACTTATAAAGAAGGTAAATATAGTTCATAAAACAGTATTATCTTGTTCTTCATGAAACAAATTTTATTGATGTAATGAGTCACGTAAAAATGAACTATATAAAATCAATGAGGTTCTCTTGCAAATTTATTTTAGTTGCAAGGCCTGAGATGTTATTTATAGCACAAATATTGCTCAACAAGTTTAAGAGAATACCAGATAACGGATATGGGTGAAGTTGTAAATTTTGTTAGAAGAAGAAATCATTTATATACTACAAAAAACATCTCATAGTGTATTGGTAACAACTTATTTCTTTAAAAAAAATACAAATTTGGATCTTTAGATGTCTTTTTGGTTTTATAACTAACGCACATTTTTCTTTTATGAGATTAAATTGTATATATATTTACATGGAGGGAATGAAGTAACAAAATTAAGGCCCCCATGATTAATTAAAGCCAGGGTAGCCAAGCAGAGTTATTAAGGTGTATGAAATCTCATCCTTGCATTTCTACTGATTTAGATGTTGCACATTAAGAGTTATTAATCGTTGTCAATGAGGATGGGTTCTCGACGACCTTAACAAGATATGCCCTATCACATATGATGAAAATTATCTATTGTTGCATGTATTAGACATACCAATTAATATTTTTTTTTTAAAGACAGAATTAGGATTTGTCTTTTCAAAAGATAAATTTTAAGAAGCACACAACAACAAAAATGGATGAATAAGTAGAATTATGGGAATATCAAGATTTTAACTTTTGTTGATTGAGTTATTGGAGGTGATTTAAATATGCTTGGAATATCATACTTATCGTAGTTGGTCTACTCATGTAAAATTAAGTAATGAAGAATTTTATAAATGATTATTTTGTCAAAATTCTATGGCGTTATAGATCCTATTCATAGTTCTTTTTCCATCCATAACTATAATTGGTACACCTAGACTAATTGTAGTTTGGGAGTTGATAGGAGACTTATATCTCTTCCAACTTGCAGCTAAGCCAAGATTCCACTGAGTATTGGGTGAAAGTAGATTACTCTACATCTCTCTAATATCACTTTATTATCTTGTATGTAATTTCAAGGTAGGAAGCTAATGAAGTGGATTACAAGATGTCTTCCAAGGTTAATATTTCAAATATGAAAATTTCATCCCAGGTTGTTGCATTGGTTGGTATTTGAAATTCCATTCCTAAACCAAAAGAAGAAGAATCTTATAAGAATAGTCATAGGTTGCTATTTCTCAATGTGTTATCTTTTTACGATCTTTTGAAAAAAATTAGCCTAGCAACAAAAACGTAAAGAGAAATGTCTCAAAGGTCTTGGGGCTACCCCATTCATGCAGTCTAAAAAGGGGGAAAATCTCTCAAATTGAAGCTAAAGTTTAATAAAATAATTCTTAATTCAAACCCCAGTGATATTACTATTCAAACTTCTATAACTGCTATCAAATCTCAACTTTGTAAACTCAATATGTATAGAGGTTAAGGGATCAAAATCACGACTAAACTACATTGTATTAAGCAAGGAAATAGAGACACTAAATACTTCCTCAATTACTTAAATCATAAACATAAGGAGCATATTGGAGCAATGCAAGATGAGGTTGACAAGTTTTTACTAATCCAAAAAAAATCAAAGCTATGTTTCATAATTTTTATGAGAATTTTTTTAGGGAGGATCTCCATTGGCAAGATGTCAAATTAATAATGAAAGACATTGCAAAATATTACATACCAAGAAAGGTTGTTCATGAATATAATTGATTTATAGATCAAATATTTCTATAGAAGATTTGGAGTATGTTGTCTTGTCAATGGCGTTGAATAAAAGTCTAAGTATCGGTGGGATTTCAATTGAATTTTACCAAACTATGTGGCAACATATTAAAAAAGATTTTTACCTTGTATATTTGGAACCTTTGAAACAAGGTTTGTTAGGATCTAATATTAACAAAGGCTTAATCAACCTTCTTTCATAGAGTAAAAATATGGAGTCTACCTATGGATGGCATCCTATCATGTTGCTTAACATGTCTTATAAAATTATTGTGGAAAAGACTTACCAACAAGAATCAAACCAATGGTCAAAGGGATAGTTAGACCTAAACAAACAAGGTTCCTAGGTGAAAGATTTATTCTTGATAAATTAATTCTTGTCTAAGAAAATTGTGAATGGTCACAACAATCAGGTTAGAATACTTTGTTTGTGATGCTTGATTTTGATAAGGCATATGATAGAATGTGGTGGATATTTATTATCAAAATGTTTTAATGGTTGAGTTTTAATTCCAAATATGTAAACATATTCAAATGTTATTTCAAGATGTAAATGCTCAATTGGTGACCAATAATTCATTGCCCCTACAACATTCCATCAAGCAAGGTTGTCCTTTATCACCATTATTATAAGTTCTTGTTGTTGATGCGCTTAGTTATCTGTTGCAAAAATTTGATCAAATAAACTTGAAGGGTATTACTATTCCTAATTATAGACACCTAAATATCCCATTACTAACAGCACTAATTATTCATCTTAATTAATTAAATAATTATTTAATTAATTTAATTTTGTTCTTCTAACTAATATTTCATCATTTCTAATTACTCAATTTCCCTCCTATCATTTAATCATTTAACCTTCCTCTCTTAAAATTATTTAAATAATTTTATTATTTAATTAATTACAATTCAATTACCTTAATTAGATAGTCTTTATTGTTGGAAAAATGGTGTCTCAACCTTGCGTTTACATGAGGTTAGTATTTATAGTAAATTTTCATTTCAGTATGAAATGGTGTGAAATTCTCCCTGAAGCTTCTAGTTGGCTAGATAAACATGAAGATAATTTTTTGTTGCAAGATCATAGCTAGTTTTGAAGATATTAAAGTTTCTATTTTTTGAGGGTGCAATGAAATGTTTCAAATTAATTTTGAGGACTTTAGAGGCTCCAAAATACCCTGAAAAGTGGGTATAAATGGTGTGGTAGTTTATGAGGTGATAGAGCACTTCACGTTCTTTTCGGTGCTTCAAACGGTTCGTCAATCGGACACATGGTTCACAAGTTATGGCCTTCGAAAGTTTGGACTCTTGAAATAGGAAATATAAATTGCATCGGCCACATAAGTGAGTTGTAAAAGGGAGGAACACGTGTTGATGTGTGTTTTGACATGTCATAGGGCATCTAGAATGGAGATAAGGTCGGCTCTACTTTATTGGATGGTTTTAGCCCATGGTTTTGTAATACCGTTTGATGGTTTCTTGTATTGTATCTCCTATATATGAGGTGCATGAGATAGAGGTTGTGTGTAAGAGTCTTATGACTATTGAGTTACCTCTAAGTCTTTGATTAGTGGTACTCCTGTGAAGAGCTTGCTCTGAAAGTATATTGTAATATGTTATTGATTGTTGAATAATATATTGAGTATTTTTTGGAGTGTGGGGTTTTTCTCCCAAAGGGGTTTTCCCCATGTAAATCACTTTGTTGTTGTGTTGCGGTATGCATGATATTTTGTTTATTTTTGTTAAGTTTCTATAGCTGCTATAATGATCTGTAATTTTTTTTGCATTACCCTCCTCTCAAGGTTAGTGTAGGAAGTTGTTATGTTACTTAACTTCCTTACAAGTGGTATCAGAGCCTGATCACCTTTGGTTTCAGTTGTGGGTTGTTGGGTTTTTTGAACTAATCTAGATTTGAGTGGGACCTTGTGCATAAGGTACTTTTTGATCTTGTTGCAAGAATTTTCATATAACAAGTTCGTTAGGGAGAATAGAGGTGGAGAAATTTAATGGTAGTAATTTTGAAATGTGGAAGTTGAACATGGAAGATCTGCTAATAGATCAAGATATGTGGGATGTTGTTGATCCAAATGTCTCAAGACCCTTAGATCCTACCACGACTATTCAATATGATGTTATGGACCAAAAATCCAAGGGTCTAATCTATTGTGCTTGGCAGACTCTGTTCTGATCAATGTCCATGAAGAGAACTCTACAAAGAAGTTATGGGCTAAGCTTGGTGAGATGTGTCAAGCCAAATCTTTATTAAATTAGATTTTCTTGAGGAAGAAATTGTATTCCTTGAAGATGGAAGAGGGTGGATGAATTGCAAACCACCTAGAAGCATTTAATATGTTGGTGTCTCAATTTGCATTTGTTGGTGTTAAGATGGATGAAGAAGAGAAATGCTAGACCTTGCTTTGTTCTTTGTCTAATTTGTAGGATTCTCTCGTTATGGATATCGATAGTACTTCTATTGTTTTGAAGTTTGAAGATGTGGTGGGTGCCCTACTTGGTGAAAAGATGTGAAGAAAGGTATCCATTAGTTTGAAGGAAGCCCTAACTATTTGTGGAATACCTAAGCAAAAAGGCAAGAAGAATCAGAAGCGTAACAAGTCCAAATCCAAAGGGAGATTGAAATCTCTTAGAAAGTCCAAAGTAATTTGCTGGAATTATGGTAATTCAAGTCGCATCCATAAGGAATGCAAAGAAGAAAAAGAAGAAGTTTGATTATGATTCTGAGTTTGAGAAGGAAGATGGTGATGCATTCATTGCAGCTTTGGCTACTCATGCAGGTAATGATGCATGGTTAATTGACTCAAGAGAATCTTTTCATATGACTTCCAATAAATATTGGTTTCTGAATATGAAAAATTTAATGGAGGCAACGTGTACTTAGGTGATGATTCACATTTAGACATTGTTGGTTGAGGTAAAGTTAGGATCAGGTTTCCTAATGGTACAATAAAAAGGATCAGCAGTGTGTTGCATATCCTTGGATTAAAACAAAATTTATTAATAGATGTGGGTGTGCAGGTAGCCTTTTTCTGATGGAGGTTGTAAGATGATTAAGGGTGATATGGTGATTGTTAGAGGTGTCAGGTTTGACACTTTGTATAAGCTAGAGGCATACACTGTCGAGTGTAATAGCACTTCTGTAAAAAGTAAATTGTGGATACTTTGTTGGAATATTTGAGGGTTTCACCTTCAGTGGATGGACATGGCTTTTGTGTACATAAGGGTGCTCTTTCTTTTGAAGCAAATTTACCTATAGAGAAGACTATGTTATGGCACCAGAGACTTGGTCACATTGGAGAAAAGGGTTTGATGATCTTGAAAAATAAAAACCTTGTTGAAGGTTTGAATAATTGTAATCTTGACTTTGATTTCTGTGAGCATTGCATTTGTGGGAAATAAAACCGCATTCGGTTTTACTCGAGTTCTGATAAATCTTGTGGTGTTTTGGATCTTATTCATTCTGATGTGTTTGGTCTTTTAGATGTTCCTTCCATTGGAAAATCCACATATTATGTTTCATTTATTGATGATTTAGTAGGACATGGGTATAATTTTTAAAGAGTAAATCTGAAGTTTTCAGTCGATTTAAAGAATTAAAGCAATGGTTGAGTTACATACTAGAAATAAAATTAAATGTTTGAGGGTTGATAATGGTGATGAATTTTTCTTTAATGATTTTTATAGATTCTATAAAGATTGTGGCATTAAGAGATAGAAGACAACTATGTATTCTCTATAGCAAAATGGAGTTGCAGAAAGAATGAACAGGACGGTGATGGAGAAGGCTAGGAGTATGCTGAGCGGTGTTGGTATAGAACAAAAGTTTTGGGCTAAAGTTGTTGCCATTGCTTGCTACCTAATTAATAGGTCTCCTACATCAGCTCTTGCTGATAAAACACCTATGGAAGCATGGTTAGGTCACAAGCCTTCATTGAGACATCTTAGAGTTTTTGGTTGTGAGGCATATGCACATGTGCCAAAGGAGAAGCGAACAAAGTTGGAGAACAAGGTTGTGAAATGTATCTTCATCGTTTACAGCTATGGTGTGAAAGGATACAAACTTTGGGACCATGTTGCACAAAAGGTAATTCATAGTAGAAGTGTTATTTTTAGAGAAATTAAGTCTTCTTATGTTACATTGCAGCCAGAACAGACTAAACATGAAGATGTGATTCAATTCCCTTCTATGCCTGAAAAAAGTTGAATCGAGACCACTTGATAGGCAAGAAGTTGAGGAGAGCTCATCTAGCCTCTAAATCGTCAGAAGATGAGGAAGAACCTTCAACTCATCTTTTTTGAAGGTCTAAAAGACATAAACAACCACCTAAAAGGTATTTACCTGATGATTGTAGATGTATTTTTGCTTTGAATACTAATGTGGATGAACCTAGATCTGTAGAAGAGGCATTAGGTATGGATGATGCATAATCCTGGAGGATTGCTGTGGAAGAAGAAATGGAAACTTAGAAAAGGAATGATACATGGGATCTTGTACCATTTCCTGAAGGGAAGAAGCTTGTTGGTTGCAAATGGGTGTTCAAGAAAAAGATTGGTTTACATGGAAGCATTGAGAAGTATAAAGAAAGGTTAGTTGCAAAAGGCTACTCTTAGGTTGAGGGTCTTGATTATGATGAGATATTTTCTCTTGTTGCAAAAATCACATCCATTAGATTGTTGCTTTCTTTTGTTGCTACTTATGATTTAGAGGTTGAGAAAACGGATGTGAAAATTGATTTCCTTCATGATGATTTGGAGGAGGATATCTATATGACACAACCATAGCACTATGTGGTGAAAGGTAAAAATAATTTGCTCTGTAAATTGAAGAAATCTTTGTGTGGCCTCAAACAGAGTCCTAGGATGAGGTACTAAAAATGTGATACATATGTGTTGAGTTTTGGATTTAAGCATTCTAAATCAAATCATCGTGTTTATTATAAATTTGATGGTGATTATTTTCTATACATCGCATTATATGTTGATAATATGTTATTCATTAGTAAAGGGAAATGTATGGTTTCAGAACGAAAGTCTCAGCTTGCTGCTAAATTTGAAATGAAAGATCTTGGTGCAACATAACACATCTCTGGTATGAAAATTAGAAGAGATAGAGTGAACAAAAATCTATGTCTAGCCCAAAGTAAGTATGTGAATTCAGTTTTATGGAGGTTCAACATGTAGGATTGTAGACCATTATGTGTTCCCTTCACAGTTGGAACAAAATTATATGTTTCAGAATGGACTACATCTCCATCAGAGATGGAAGACATGAGCAGAGTGCCTTACCAGAGTGCAGCTGGAAGTTTGATGTATGCTATGGTCTATACTAGACTAGACATTGCCCAAGTAGTGGAAGTTCTTTCTAGATATATGGCTAATCCTTGTAGAGTTCATTGGGATGCAGTCAAAAGAGTCTTTAGATATTTGAAGGGTACCTCAGAGTATTCTTTGTGTTATCATCGTACTTTGGTTGGAGATGATATTTCCCTTGATATTTATGGTTATGTGGATTCAGACTCGACAGGTGATATTGATAGCAGAAGTCCACCTATGCTTATGTGTTTACTTTGTTTGGTGGTGCAATTAGTTGGATGAGTAAGTGAAAGGATGTGGTTGCTTTGTCCACTACAAAAGCAGAGTATATGGTAGACACTCATGCTTGTAAAGAAGCCATTTGGCTTAAGAGACTATGTTCAAAAATTGGAATAAAACAAGGTACAGTGATAGTTTATTGTGACAGTCAAAGTGTATCTACCTAGCTAAGAATCCGACATTTCATGCATGGACCAAGCACATTGATGTTTAGTATAATTTTGTCAGAGATATGGTTGAAGATGGTAGGGTGAAGTTGGTTAAGGTAGAGACTTTGATAAATGTTGCATATTCTTTAACTAAGGTTGTTAGAATAGAGAAGCTCAGATGGTGTTCGGATTCTATAGGCCTCATGGCCCCTACAATTAAATTATTGTGTTGCTACTCCCTGTGCTCTTGTAAGGTGTTCAACAAGTGGAAGAATGTTGGGAAAATGGTGTCTCAACCTTGCATTTACATGAGGTTACTATTTATAGTAAATTTTTGTTTCAACACAAAATGGTGTGAAATTCTCCCCGAGGATTCTAGTTGGCTAGATAAGCATGTCGGTAAATTTTTGTCACAAGATCATAGCTAGTTTTGAAGATATTGTAAAGCGGAAAAATCGAACCCTAGTTGTTCTCCCCTCCCCAACTCCAAGGAGAGAGAAGGGAGAGTCACTAGGGTTGATGGTTTTCACTTAGGGGAGACTTTACATTCAAAAGAGGGGTTGAAACCCACAAGATCCAATCCCACGCAATGCAAGATTGGATTCTAAATGAGTTTCAAGGGTTAAGACATCAAGGATACCCTCTTTTGTAAAGAATGTAGATAGAAAGATTGAACTAGGAATACATGTAAAGTAGGAAAGATTCGCTTATAAACAAAGATAGGGATATGGGATGAAGCTGCGGACCTGGAATTAGTAGTAAAATGTCGAGATGGTGTTGTTCTGCAAATTTGAGCGAAAGTTGACGAGACGATGGCGCCCGGCGTGCACACGGTCCTCCGAAAAATCCGCGAAACGAAGGGGGATTTGTTCGTCTTTGCACAAGGATTCAAGATCTTCAATTACAATCGCGTACCTGCAACCTACACACAGAAAAGAGAGGACGATTGGGGGGTTAGGGATGAGGGGTTTGTCTTTAGGTCAAACCCCGGTTTTGGAATTAACCAAGAAATGAGAATGATGTAAATGTAAATGTTTGTAATGTAAACAAGTACTGATACCTTGTTGTAAGAATGTTTGTATTCTTACATGCGAAGGTGTAATGTATGTAGTATTTTGTATGTTGTAAGTGATCTCCTCTTCAATGGTTGAATCCTTGTCTTGAATGCAACACCTAGCCTTGAATGGAGACTTAGAATGCTCAATTGCTTGAAGGAATGCTTGAATGTTTGAATATCGCTTCCGCCTTTTGCACACATATGTTTTTTCTTTTTTTCACTCTCTCCCTCAAAATGGGAGGGGAAATGTAGTTTATATACTTGTCAATTAGGGCTGATAGACTGATTTTCCCGACCTTAGGCCGACCAGGAAACATTATTTCCTAAATTGCAAACTTAAAGACCCGATGCCCAAAAGAGACCGGGCCCAAAATAGGGCCAGGGACCAAGGCGCTGGGCGCCATGGTCCCACCTCCCGAGACAGCAGGGTGCAACGAGGGATCAGGCCCAGGTGCAGAAAATGCAGTTTTTGGTGTTATAAACAGGTTTCGGGGTCTCCATTCAGGTTCAACATTGCGCCGCCATCGTGAAGACCCAAATGCAGTCAAAATTGCAAGTGTCGCAATTTTAGGACGCTACATTTAGCCCCCACTTTAGCGGGAGTATAAGCGTACGCTCATACTTTCGGTAAAGTACAAGGAAACAACTTTGAAAGACTTTCACCACGTCAAGGAGGCAAGATACACCAAGCCCCTAGTGGACTAAGGACCTTACGACTTCGATTGACAAAGTAAAAGGGAAGATCACGAGGGAGAACCATGACTGTCAGTAGTAAGGTTCCCTCACTGTGAGTCATGCAAGAAAGATATCAAAAATTTTCAAGGCAAAGCTAAATTTGTCAAGAAATTTTCAAGTATCTTGAAAAGATATGAACGGGATGTATGCCCCCCTACGTTAAAGCGATCGCACACGCCTCACCAGGGGTGATTGCTTTAAGGTAGTGATAGATATAAGAAATGAGAAAGGAGCACGTTATCACAAGGATTTAGCCCCCAAGTGTGAGATAAGCCCAAGGATAATAGACACAAAACACAAAGCACAAGGGGACTTTGCTTTCCTCGGGGTCAGTATGTTGTATGATAATTCATGTATATCATATGTATGTATGCATAATTGTTCTTCATTCCCCAATCAAGGAAGGTCACCTAGAAGAAGGGAACACATGTGTCTTTTGAGTCAACATGAGAGAGACCAAAAGAGATCTCAATGTTTTGCATCGTCCTCAAGTAGACAACACTAAGGACAACAAATAGAAGAATGAGAATAACATATAGAAGAAGTAACAAAAGAGATCAAGAGAGGAGGAGAGAGTCTGCTATGCTAATGAACTAGTCTAGCACGTCATCTACCCCCCCGATCTTGCTGATCAATATTTCGGGAAGGCAGGAAACACACTAGAGGAGGAAACTCCAACACAGCAGATGGAGCTATCACAAGATCCAAACAAGGGCTATGTTCATATCCCAAGCCACGTTGTTCTTGTCTAGGAGCTAGGATAAGTGCTTTAGAACTTTCGTTAGATAAATGGTTATCAACATCAACATATTCATATTCACTATCAGAATGAACAGGAGTAACATTTTCATCATGAATAACATTTTCATCTATATCATCATCAAGATTTATAAAAATAGGATCTTTAACTCGCACAAGATCAAGACCATCATGCATCTTATGTTTAGGAGATTTCGGCTCAATCGTCGGCTGAGGAGAAAATGGAATAATATTGGTTGAAGGTGTTTTGGGGGATTGCAAAGTTTGAGAAGCAGCTGCCTGAGCTCTAAGACGACGCTTTCGTCGGCGTTCACGTGCAGAACGATTCCGTCTAGTCTTAGCAAGAAGTTGAGGAGATTGAGGAGGAGGAATATTCTCATCCTTATCACTTGGGTGTTTAGGTTGTGGTCTCTTAGGTTGAATAATAGGAGAAGAGAAAGGTCTCTTCTCTCCATAAGAGGAAGGAGGAGGAACTGCTCCATATAAGGGAGGAATATTTGGTTTAGGAAGGAGACCAAGCCCCTCATGACGAGGAGGTATAGGTCTACTTTTAGGAAGTTTGTTAGATATAGGCATAGTCACATTCATAGGAATGGGTTGGGGATCTTCTTGAGGAAAGACATTAGTTTTATCTTTCAAAGGAAGAACTTCCTTCTCAAGAATTATAGGAATGTCAAGTTTGGGTGTTCTAGGTTCACTTAGAGATAGGATCATATCTTTTTTCCACTTTTGATAAGATTTCAAAAGATGATCACTTCGCGGAGGAAGAGATTGGAATTGTTTAGGCCAAAAGTAATCAATAGGAATGCTAGAAGTTCTTTCAGCTGGTTTAAAGAGACTATGATTGACAGTAACAACTTCACCATTATGGGGAAATTTCAAACACTTGTGAATAGGAGAAGCAATAGCTTTCATGGAAGATAGCCAAGGATAGCCTAGCTTCACACGAAATTGTTCGGATGATGGAATAATAGCAAAGTCCACATCAAGGGATTTGTTATGGACCTCAATAGGTAATGTAATAGAACCAATTGCAGGAGAAGAAAATGCATCAAATAGTTTCACAACCAGATTTGTTTCGTCATAGATCACTTGATTCAATTGCAAAGTAAAAAGAAATTCTTCAGTAATGATATTAACCATACAAGAAGGATCAATAAGCACTCCACGGCAAGGTGTATTCTTGAATTTTACAACTATATATAAAGGACCATCAGGTGCCCTGATAGTTTCACTGGAATCAAATGTGATGGAAAGTTCTTTAGGGATTTTCTGCTGCTCTACAAAGTTAATCACATTCGGAGTCATAGACACAAGATCATCAGGTGAGACAGAGGAATCAGTAGTATCAATCGCATTAGAGGTATGAGAAGGCAATGGATCAGTAAAAATCTTAAGATTTTGGTTAGGAGGAGCTACAGATGTATTGCCTTTATCATTCACACCAGAAAAAGAGATAGTATTATTATCAATCAAATCTTGAATTTTACCCTTTAAAGCAAAACATTTTTCAGTATCATTCCCAGGATGACGATGAAATTGACAAAAAGATTTGTTATCAAAATAGGGTGAATTAATCTTTGCAGGGTCTATTTGCCTTATAGGAGGAAGAGTAAGCACATTTTGTTCCAATAACTTATTCATAATACTATGCAATGATTCATTCAAAGGAGTAAACTTTCTTTCTTTCTTGAAAAACTTAGAAATAGGAGGCACACCTGATGCTGCATTCACATTGTTGTTGATGATGTTTTCATTGAATTTAATGGACTCTCTGTTCAGTTTAAACTTCCCAAATGGTTTTTGACTACTATCACCCTTATCACTCGGAGCCATAGGATTTGCTTGTTCCATTTGACTCACAGTCAGTTGATAATTGTGAAGAGTTGCGCACAACTGTTGGAAAGAAGTAAACTCAGAAAACAGGAGTTTTTCTCTAACGTCTTTTTGTAAATTAGAAATAAAGATTCTTTGAATATCATTGTCAGGCACTGGAAAAGAAATTTGAGCATACAAATGCTTATATCTACCAATGAAATCAATCACTTTTTCTTTAACACCTTGTTTACAATGCATTAAATCAATCAAAGTAACTTTAGGACTTATATTGTTTTGAAATTGTTGAATAAAAGCATTTGCAAGTTGTTCAAAAGAAGTAATAGAATAAGAAGGCAACGAGCAATACCATTGTAGGGCTTTATCTCTTAATGTTCTAGTAAACAGTTTTGCAAGCAACCTTTGGTCATAAGCAAAATCGGTACATATTGTTTGAAAGGTCTTAACATGTGTTAGAGGATCACCCTTACCATTATAAAGCTCCAAATGCGGAACTTCAACATGTTTAGGGGGAATAGCTCGAACAATGTCTAGAGAAAGTGGGCTCGCAACATCAAATGTGGGCACATTAAACTTAGATTGATTCATAGAGGCAATTTGTTGTTGTAAAGAAGAGACAGTTTGTGCAAGATTGTTAATGGTTGCTTCAGTTGAAGAGTTCATATTAGACGTGTTAGATTGTGATGGAGGTGTTATGTTATTGAAAGAAGGTAGAGAGTAAGGTGGTGGAACACTATGATAGTTAGTCATAGGAGATGATTGGAAAGGAGGAACACTACAAGGAGGAATGGAAGGGTTAAATAAATTGCCCCCTTGCGTCATGTTTGTTTGTGGAGATATAATAGGGACACTCATTGAAGGAACGAATGAAGAAGTTGGATTGAATGAAGGAAGAGGGTTGATTGAAGAAGAGGGATTGCCCCCATGACTAGTGATCATAGGAGGAATGTCTTGTATTGAAGTAGTCATTATGTTTGATGTGAAAGTAGGTATACTAGCAATAGGAGTTGTCAAAGGAATAGAATGATTAACTTGAGTAGGAGGTTGTGTATAACCTAAGGTTTCGGCACAGCTTTTCATAGGCATCACATTTGAATCCACAATGTGTGCAATACCATGCAAAATATCAATTCCATTCTTATCACTTTGAACCATACGTTTTAGACCCTCAATTAATGAAAGAGCTTCACTATCGGGGTATTCTTGAGACATCCATTGTCGAAAATCATCAAATTGGTTATCCAATTTTGAAAGTTGTTCTAGAGAAACCTCATGGAGATCTTCTTCATCATTAAGAGGATTAGAGGAATTACCCATGTCCTCATTAAATAGGCCATTCAAATTAGGTTCCATCTCCTCAGTAATTAAACCTTGGAAAGACTTAATTCTCAGGCTTCGTCTAAGGGGAATAGCATAAGTAGGACTTATTGTTGTAAAACTCATGCACTAAAGAGAGAGAGAAGATTTTGAATTTTAGAGGTAGCAAATTTCAATAAAATCAGCCAATCTCCTAGATTTAAGCTGTTGAATGCAATCAGGACAATCTCCCGAAATTTTGAAAAAAATGTCCGGGACCGTGGCATTCTAAGTCTCCATTCAAGGCTAAGTGTTGCATTCAAGACAAGGATTCAACCATTGAAGAGGAGATCACATACAACATACAACA